>NC_050448.1:68703660-68813609 GCF_903995425.1 Onychomys torridus
ATCTGAGGCAGTTGCCAAGGCAGACAACCAGAATGGAAGCATCGGGAACAGTATATGAAGAAAATCTGGTGTCCCCGAGCCCTCCTTGCAAGATCTGGGATCTGTAGGCTTGTGTGTACAGTCTGAGCACTGGATTCTGGAAGGCAGCAAGCTCTCCTTCTCTGGTTGGGCAAGCCACCTTAGGAACTGTGGGAAAAATGAATTCAAAGTGACAGACCCCACATAATCTTAAAACCATTTGAGCTTTATTTTCAGAAGGCATCAACTCTACATTCACAGTAGCTTTAAGAATAGCATGCAGGTGCTTCTGGGGTGAATTCCAATCTTCTTCCTGAGAACTGTGGAGCCATGTAGGTGTGGTCCTCTGGGTTTCCTATTTGTGTAGTCTGTTTCTATGTCAGTCATCAAATATTCACATCCCTGTGCCATAGCTTTGATAAAGCAACAGAGAATGTTCTGACAAATGTCCATTTGTGGTCAGATGTTCAGAATTTTCATCCACTGTGAATCAGATGACTTCTGACTCCACTTTGCTACTTGGCATGTTGAAACTACAGTAGATCTACAGATGACACAACTACGCTCACATGCTCATTATCCAACTATGTTATACTCTAAAGCCTGGTTTGTGACCACAGGAGCCTCTAGTCTCTCTGTTTAACTGTATTAAGTCTTCTTGTTTAAGGATCATGAGCTCAACTCTGAATTATCAGTGTTCCCTTATCACCCTTTCCCTGTCTTCATTACTGGCATCATAAGTCTACTATTCATTGAAAGCCTACTGTCACCAGTCACCAGGAAGTCTTTTTAAGGCTCATTATTTTACTAAATCTATACACCACTCATGAATGAAAAGTATTATACAAGTTCTATTCTCAGAATAGGCTCAAAGATTTATAGGATTTATCTGAAGTCTCTGAGCTCCTTTTGGAGGAGCCTGAAGTCAGCTAGCATACAGAGCCCCCCCCCCCTCTGTGTCTGTGTGTGTGTGTGTTCAGGGATGCCTGTGTACATACTTGTGTGGGTGGACATGTGTGCACATGCGTGTGTGGAGGCCAGAGGTCAACATCAGGTTTCTTCTGAATGTCTCTCCATATTATTTTTTGGAGACAAGGTCTTTCATGGAGCCTTAAGCACACAAATTCAGCTAGACTGGCTGCCAGTGAGTCTGAGAATCTATATGTGTCTGCAACCCTGGTGCTGGGATTATAGACACTCTGCTGCACCTGGTTAGTATGTGGGTGCTGGGGATCCAAACTCAGGTCCTTGTGCATTTGACACTGTAATCTACTGACTGGCCCACGTCCCCAACCCCTCAGTTTCTAACTTAACAACAATAAAAGGTCATGTCTACCTAAAAATATACTGGGAAGAGAAAGATTCAGAAGAAAGAATGAAGGTCTCAAGTTCTTGGCTAGTGACATCAGAGGAAGAAGTTAAAATTCACTGTTGTGTGAGATAATACATGATAATTCAGGACTCCACACCTCAGCCTTGGAGAGCTGCCCGTGGAGGTTTTTCCCTTTCATGGTGCAGACATGACACCGAGTGTGATCAATCGTCTAGGTCCTTGATCCCATACTGTCCTGGGGCTGTGGAAGAGGCTTACACATAGACAAGCACTCTAACAACACACCCCACCCCAATCACAGCCCTCCATCAAGGCAAATGCTGTGAGAAGACAATGGAGCCAGGAAGAAAACACAGTTCTGGCTCCACTTCTACCCCCAAACACCAAGGTGACTTTCAAAATGACGTTTTACCTCATTGAAACTCAGATCTCTGTTTTGAAACATAGGAATAGTAAGAACCTCTCAGTATGTGAGAACACTTTGGGATCTGATAAGCAAGTAAACAGTGTGGTAAAGTTCCAGTAACTCAATAATCAGCACAGTCTGCACAATGAACAGCTGCTGAGCCTTGTAAAGAGCCTCAGTCTCACCGTCAGTGACTGAACTGAAGTATAACGGACAAACACGGTCTCTTTCAGACCCCAGCACATGCACAGGCTTCCTTTGCACAGTCTTGTAATACCAGTGGTCTGGACATCCATTTCAACCAGAATTCAGCTTCTATAATGCAGGCCTGGTTGGACTACTTGGCTTCTGTGATGCAGCACTGGATCATCTAGGCTTCTAGGCCTTGCCTGTAACCAGCTCCCCTGGTGTTATACCCAGCAGTCAGGCTCATGCTGGGGTTTGTAGAGACAGATGACTGTTGTCTCAGATATGGTTGTCATTTCTAAAGCATACATTTGAAAATCTCATGGCACACATAGGTATAATGCTTGTATACACAGCACCAGTTGTCAGGCATGTGGATCTGTGGGTTCCTCGGTATACATGGAAAGGCTGTGGAGCATCTGGAACTTCCAGGCTTGGAATTACAGGTCTGAAGGACCGGCCACACAAGTGACTGACCACAATCTCCAAAAGCTCCTATCTGCTGCCAATGAGTTTGGATAATTGTAAGCTGTGTCTAGTTATGGAGACACAAAAGTTGTATCCACTGAATATTATTTCTTTCTGTTTAATAGAAAATTATAATTTTACTTGCAATGAATTTGCAAATAATGACACCTATCATTAGCTTTAGTTCTAAATATTCTTTAATTGTGCAATTGTACAAATTACTTATTAGTTGATTTTTAAAGAATAGTGTGAGCCATGTGATTATTAATCTCGTGTATATTCCTTCTTTCTATAATCAAAAGGCTCATTCATTGCCATTACTTTAAATGCTAGTAATAACCCAGGCATGATTTAGGGTTCATCAGTTTACAACGTAATTCCACATTTACTGATTAGTTTTTGTCAACTTGATGTAAAGTGGAGTCACCTGGGGGAAAAGATCCAAAACTGAGGAATTGAGTTCCATCAAATTGGCCTCTAGGCAAGTCTGTGCAGGCATTTTCTTGATGAAAAATTGATGTGGGAGGACCCTGCCTACTGTGGGCAATGCCACCCTTGTACAGGTGGTCCTATTTTGTATAAGAAAGCAGGCTAAGCAATCCATTAGGGCAAGATAATAGACAACATTCTCCCTCCATGGTCTTTCATTCAGTTCCTGCTTTCAGGTTCCTGCCTTGAGCTCCAGTCCTGACTTCCCTCCATGATGGACTATAATTTGTAACCTAAAATAAACCCTTTTCACTTTGAGTTGCTTTCAAGAGAACCAAGCTTAGAGAGTGTGTTTTTAAAGATGAATTCTGGAATTCAAACTCCACATGCTTGCATGGCAAAATCTTTCCTGGTTACACTATCTTTACAGCCCCTGGATGTATATTATAACCTGACCATAACCAGCTGGTATAAGCAAAGGTCATGGCATTTACAGGTAAAATAAATTGAGGCTTATAAGACCATACAGACAGTCACATGTTGGAGCGGTATCTCTGTCCCTGAGGATAAGAACAATGCCTATGTGTTTCTCATCTTGCCAATACCAGCCTGGTGAAGGTGGTCTACAAAGAATGACTGTGTAAATTTGGAAAATGTCCAATGGCTTTCAAAATGACCTCAAAAGTTCTACAAAAAGACAAGAAAGCAAGAGGAATTCTAGTTGGGAAGAAGGGGGCTAGCAGGAATTGAAGAACAGGTAACAGGGTGGAGGTAAATATGATCATAATACAGTGGATATATGTACCAAATTGTCAAAAATAATTATTTTTAAAGCCCTCAATATTCTGCACCTTACCCTATTCTCATCAAATAAGAACTGTGTTCCCAAGCCCCTAGCATAACACTCTACTTAGTCTCTGCACACCCTTGGTGCTCCTTTGTTGCTCAGACTGTCATCAGCCATTACCTTTATTCCTGTCTACTTCTGGGAGGGATCAGTGTTTGGTTAGTGGAGGAGGAAACAGTCAAATGCTGACCATTTGAGAACAACACCATCAGGTTTATAGAATTAAAACCTGCACAATCCAGTCCACCCTGATGCAGATCTGTCTCAGAGATTACCCCAGCTCGGTTCTGGGATGTACTAAGTGCTCTACTCTGTCCCCATGAACATAGGAGTAGCTCTAATGGAGTGGAAACCTCATGACCAGTGTGGTTTGGGTTGGGTTATGTATCATCCAATCTTCATGTATCAGTGACTCTTTCCTGAAAAAAAAAAAATAAATAAATAAAAAACAAAAACAAAAACCAAACAAACCAAACATGGACAGGGCTTCCTTTGGAAGTTGTCACATTTACTACAGAACTGTTTTGTGCTCTGTTCTCCAAAGGGGGCATACTCTGGAAAGAAAGCCAACAGACAATTAATGTTAGTGATAGTGCAGTAAAACAGAAGCTGTAAATAAGCACCAGCAAGAGTGCTGTGAGCAGGCTACCAAGCATAGGAGCACTCTCATCTGACAGGGACGGTACCATTTACAGGGGAAGGTCTCTGCGTGCAGACGATAGAGAGGAAGCATTAATACAGGAGGGCTCATAGGAAATCAAGTGTGATGGGAAGTGACAGGTCCATACTTTTGACTAGAGACTACAATAAGAGCAAGAATAGAGTGGGAAATATATCTGTTCCCACTTCCTGTGAGTCAACAAACCTTCTGTACCACCAGGACACTAGAGTTCTGAGGACTCTGATGAAGCAGGAAAAGGAAAACCTCCTTATCCCCAATAACTTTTGCCATGAATTTTCTTCTTTTTTCAATGGGAAAGAGATTAGGAATTTCTAGTTTGTTTTCTCTATGAAGGTTGAGAAATTCAGAGTCCTAGAAATGGCAGATTACAGCTTTTCTGGCCAAACCAAGGATGATGAAGACACTATCTATACACACTGCCTGGATCATAACTCAGAAACAACAGGACCAGCACCATCTGTCAGTCAGGGATTAGACTCAGGAGTGACATATCCTAAGTCACCAGACTCTTGTCAGCAGGGTTATCAGGCATCTACCTAATCCTGTCTGGCATTTCCAAGGCTGACTCTGAGCTACTCACTGGGTTTCCAGTGTGTTCTTTACAGGGTGCTTTGGGGAGATAAGGATTGGAGAGAAGACAATGGAGGCCCAGAACTGTTGACTGTTTTGTTTCCCTCTCAAGAACCATGCCTCTTTCACCTTTCTTTCAATTAGAATGTGTTGGCAACAACTATCATCAAATTCTCTTCATACAAGCTGCTTCTGGAAACAGCTCTCTAGTCTGCAGAAATGTTTAACTCTTCTTCCAAAGTGAAGAAAAAATTCATGGAATGTTCTGGTCTTTTGATACAAAGCAACTTTTGCTCCAAGGGGAATAGTTTATTCTTAAAAAATGAGTGACCATGACCTGATAGCACTGGTTTAGGGTGCCTTGGGTAACATGTTCCATTGTGGAAGTTACACGAACCTTTTACAGACTCAGAACAAAAGATAGTTACAAATCATACTTACTGGACATACTGATGGGACATCATGCAGGTGGGTGACAGCCAGGCAGGGAAATCTCTGCTAGAAGTCTCAGATGTGCTCTGGTGACATCCTCATCTTCTGAGTTGGTACAAGCTAGACAGGTCAAGCTTAGCAATGTATTCCAAGTTTAGTCTACAAGTGAAGTTGATGTTAATTCAGACACACGGGTGGAGGATAAATGGCTTTTGAAAGTATTAAGGATAGCCTGAGGTCATTTTGGCTCTCATTGAAGTATTCCAACTCTGCAATCATGGAGTTGATAATCAGCCGGTCTTCAGAATATCTTAAAATGTGAGTGTTTTTAGGCAAATTTGATTAACATTGTCTGCTACTTTGGGGGTACAGCATACATGACCACTCTCCAGCTACCCCCACACTTCACCATTGTGTGTTTCTTAGTGTGTGTAAGATCTGGTGAGCAGGCTTTCAGTAAAGGATGGATTTGTGGCTGCTGCTATGATGATAGAAATTGAGGCCACTCAAGAATCTTCATTGTGAGAAGTCACCTGCCACTCAACCCTTGAAATGCCCTGGTGTTTCTCCCACTAACCAAGGGTGATCTGACAGGTGACACAGATGACACTACGTCAGAAGAGACACCCGACTTAACAAATGATATTGAGTCAATGGCCTCTAGTGTGTATGTGTGCATGCGAGCATGCAAGTGTGAGAGCATGCACAGACACAGTTGACAATTATATTCCTCTTGTGGCCCGGAAACAGTGACCATGAAATAGGGCAGGAGAGAACCCAAAGGAGGGTATCACTACTGTGAAAGCTCAGCTGCTCCTCCAGGCCCAATGACTGATACTTTCACCTTAGATATTGCTGTGAAGTGTGGAGGAAAGGGGTCTGTACATGTCAGTATGAAGAAAGATTCTTTCCTTTAGCCTTGCCTCTCATATTTACAGGGCCACTGGGGTTCCTTCTGTCTGGTGAAAAAAGATCATGTATGATCATGTTAAGTCTTTTCTCTCACCAGCTGTAAAATGCTACCTATTCAGAGCAGAAAGTGGGGGTTATTTTGTTTGAATAAAAATTGAAACCACCACGGACATCACAAGAAAACCTACAGAATCAATTAACCTGGGCTCATAAAATCTCACAGATTCTGAACAGACAACCAGGGAGCCTGCATGGGACTAACCTAGGACTTGTGCATATATGTGAAAGTTGTGTAGCTTGGGTCTTCTTGTGGGATGCTCAGTGGTCTGTCTCTGATTCTTATTGACTTTGGGGACCCTACTTCTGATACTGGTCACCTTGCCCAACCTTAATACATGGGGAGGTGCTTAGTTTTACTACAGCTTGATATGCCATGTTTTGTTGATATCTATAGGAGGGCTGCTCTTTTCTGAATAGAAACAGGAGGAGTGGATGGGGGGGGGGCTGAGGGGAGATGGGGGAGGGGCTGGGAGGAGAGGAGGGAGGAGAAACTGTGGTCCGAACATAAAATAAATTAATGGTGTGTGTGGGGTGGGGTGGGGAGGTGGGGGTGAGGACAGCTCAGTCTATAAAATATTTAAATTAAAAGCACAGGACCTGAGTTCAACCCCAGAATTCATAATATGAAACCTTGGGGATGGTGAGATGTACTTGCAATCTCAGCACCAGGGCAGTGGAGACAGGCAGATTCCTGGAGCTCGCTGGCCAGCCAGCCTAGCCAAATGGGCAATCTCCAGGTCAGTGAGAGACTGCCTCAGAAAAAGAAAATGGAGTGTGGAAGGTACCTGAGGAACAACATCTGAGATTCACCTCTAGCCTCCACGCCTGTGTACATACATATGTGCACATACACACAGGCACATACTGATATCTTTTAGGGACTCATAAACTAGGCAATTCCAAAACAAGAACTTAGAACATGTCTAAGTAACAGGAGCAGTTACTTAGTCAGAAAGGGGAAAAACACTTTGAAAAGAATAATCTTCAATAAATAGATATGTTCTTGAATGCTTGACTAAAAGAATCAAGACTTCTATGGTATTGCAGGCTCCTGGACAGGAGTATTCCCCTATATAAAGCACTGCTGAACTCAACTCATTGTAAAGGGGCCTCCTAGTCCTAAGAAGAGAGACACAGCAAGAGACAGTTTCAACCGTGGTAGAAAGGGCCTGTAATTAAAGGGAAGCTGCCTTGGGTCAGAAGGTGAGCTGGAGGAAAAAAGGAGGTGGGGCTGGGCTGGGTTGAGCTTTGGATGAATCAAGCCTTCTTGTAGGGTGGAGACATCCTGTCTAAAATACATACGAGTGCCATTAAATCCTCTATAAAAGGTTCTCATCCCACTGACAAGTACTCTACACACTGCTTAACAGAAACTTGTTCCATCCTGCCTGGGCATTAGGTAAGTTCCCTCCAGAATAACTTCTTGCTCATTCTCAGTGTCTTGGCAAGCCGAGCTCATGAATTCAGGCCTGTTAGATGCGAGCTGTCAGGACTCAGTGCCTAGCTGGAGGTAGGAAGGGCTCCCACAGAGTCTCAGGCAGGCTGCAGCCAAAGCTCTTGGGAAACGCTGTTCTTCTGAGGCAATCCAGCTTTCTCCTCTCCCTGGCGCTAGCCTGCAGCTCTTCTCACTAGATGATGTGAGAAGCAGCAAAGGGGCCACCCACCACCCACGCACCTTCCTGGATCAGCATAACTTTTCCCCCTAAGGTTCTGGAAGGCTCTCTGCAGTGCTCAGAGCCTGTGGAATCAGAAGCAGTTTGTCTTGCGCCATAAGCTTCTTGTCTTATAGAGGAAGGGGCTTATATGAACTTCCTTCCTGACTCTAAGTTTATATATAGGCAAGATGAATTTGTAGATTTAGTCTAAGGATCTGAATCATCACTAAAAGAACATTTTCTTCTTTTTGCTACTTATAGGTCAGTGATGAAAGTCTGTCGTGTGTTTAAAAACACAGGGCGGGGTCTGTCTGTGTTAAGGGAGATATTTGAAGTTGTATGCCCTGAGGCACACTGAGGGAAGAGTCTAAGCTACTGACTCCAGGGTCTGTAGAAAAGTTGTCCCTGCACAGCCCACCTGGGGTCTAGACCTCCTCAATCCTCCAGCCACACTGACTTGCTTTTGCTTGAACCATGCCACCTTCTTTCCCTCACTCCTTGCTTCTCTACCTATGGCACCCTCTCCCCACCATCCTCCTCTTCATCTCCAAGGTCCCTTCCCTGGTTTTCCAGAGGCTGCAAGCCTCCATCCCCTCTACTACTTGAACCTTGTCATCATTGGCACCTCTCCTCCTTCAGATCTCCTCAGGTCTTCTGTTTAACACATCTATGCCCCTTGCCCACTCAATCACACACATCTTCACCTTCGCCTGCTTAATGGAAATGAACATTTTCTCCTTTGCCTGGGAACCATCCATCACAGGACGCCAGCCCTTTAGACTTGACGGACCACGTATCTCTTATAGAAGCGTACCTCTCTGACAGGTTCTAGGATGGAGGGCAGAGAGCATATGCAGAGCATCTCGGCACCAGGAAGGCACCCCTAACCCTAGTATCCCCAACAGGTGCATCCTACCTTCTTCGAGAACCCCTTCTCCAGGGAAGTTGAGAGGGTAGGGCTGGACCCTTGGAGTTTCTGGAAAGCTTCAAGCCAAAAGAGGGGCTAACCCCTGTGGGTACTTACTGCCTTCTGATATTCCCAGTAGGATATTATCATCCTAGAGATAGGCAAGAAAATCTGTCCAAAGGTATATTCTAAAGAACTAATTGCATACGGGTTAAAAGAAAATAATGTGTGGCCTTCACAAATCCACCTCCTCTGAGCCCTTTCCCTCACCTTTGAATATACTAGTGATAATTAGGGTCATAAGCTGTTATACAGGAAAGTGCTTTGTGAGCAGTACAGTGTCTATAGATGTACACAAATTATATACATGTATGTGTATATAATAATAATGATGATGATACTTAATAGCTACCACTTAGCATAAACCAGACATCAGCAGGGTGCCTTTTATGGATTATCTAAGTCTTTATGACAACTCCCTGAAGTAAGTGCCAAGTGTCAGCTTCATTCACAGTGAATAAACGGAAGCTCAGAAACGCAAAGCATCTTGGTCCAGCTCACATCAGGTAGGTGGTGAAGCCTAGCATTAAATGATGACTTAGAAACTTCCAAGTTCTGGGGGGTTTCTCCTTCCCACCATAAAGTGCATTTTGAGGAAATGATGAAAGAAGGTAGAGAAACCCAACATATAGCTGAAGACACAATCAAGGGGCTAAGCCACAGAGAACTGTGAGGAAAGAGCAGGGGCTGACTACAGTGCCCATGAAGGAACTTTTCATATCTTCCAGCTTAGCTTCACAGATGCCTCAGCTGCTGCAAAACATTCACGGGATCATTGAAGCCTTCGGCTGCTATGCCAGGTCAGAGGGTGGCTGCAAAGTGCTCACACGGGGGGAGCTGAAGAGGCTCCTGGAACATGAGTTTGCTGACGTCATAGTGGTATGCTATGTGGGGATGAGAGGGAGGAACATGGCAAAGACAGCCAAAGTGTGTTTTCCTGCAAGGGCTTTTACCTGGGGAATATAAAGAGCAAGCAGCTGAATTCAATCCTGCTAGCTCTGTTGGCAGTTGTGCAGGCAGACACGAAAGACATGGAGGGAAAGAGGTCACGGCAGGCAACACATCCTGGCCCTTAGAGAAAGGGCAGATCCTTGGGTTTTATTCTCTCTTTAAATTAATTTTAATTTCAAGACAAGGTAAAGAGACTCCAAGGAGACAGACAGTTCAGGCAAGAATGGACTCTTCAAATGGTCTAGCAGGCCTGGCGCCTCTCAAATCTGACACAGTCACATTTCCTACACCGCTCGGAAAAGTGATTGCTTATTAGCATCCATTAAGAGCTTGTTCTCGCCTTGCACAAATCAGTTGCTTAGAAATATTAGCTCACTAGTCAGGTCAAAAATGAGATTTTGAAGTTCTGAATAGCTGTGGGTGCAGGGGACTCTGAGAGACCAAGCCCACCCAGCAAACCAAAGCCAGAGCCCTAATGCACTTTTCTGCCTTCAGTTCATGTCTAAAGGAGACTGAATAATGAAGTCCTTAGGTACAAAGACTGGCACACTAGGATGGTGCTACATGCTTAGAGCAGCCTGTTGTCCTGTCATGGGTCCGGGTTCCTGATGTGCTTCTGGCGGGGTTGCTGCCAGGGGCAAAGTGCCAAGGGCACCCATAAGAAGGAGCCAGGAGCCCAGACAGTTGCATACAAGCACGTGCATTCTGTCTTCAACACACCTTTACCCAGTCCATCATCCTGCAGATCTGAAATTGAGGCTATATAAAACCAAAGGTGTTGCCTACCCTTGAATAAGAGGGATGGGACCACAAGACACAGACAACAAAACGTTACACTGTGACGCTGTGGGCAGTGCTGCGGGTCTGAGAGCTCCCAGTATGCAGTGGGGTGAGGGATCCTAGAAGCCAGATTCTCCTTAGAGAGCAGTGCTGACTAGGCCCCATCTCTCCCCCAGAGTCCCCATGATCCCTCGACTGTGGATGAAATCCTGAGCCTGCTGGATGAAGACAACACGGGGACTGTAGAGTTCAAGGAATTCCTGGTCCTAGTTTTTAAAGTTGCTCGGGCCTGCTTTAAGACACTGAGTGAGATTCCTAGGGGTGCTTGCAGGTCTGACAAGTCTGAACGCTGCTGTCCTGGATCCTCAAAAGCGCTGGAGCAAGGCCAGACAGGTGGCCCCGGAGTTGGGAGGGATGCAGCAGAGCAGTGCTGTGAGGACAGCAGCTGTAGACAGAGGGATCAGGCATCTAAAGAACAGGTCAGCAGTCATGACAGGGAGGTTGAGTCTCAGAGACAGGAGATGGTAAGCCAGCAAACACAAGTGACAGGACAAGTGGAACAGACCCCGAGACCTGAGGACAAGAATTGGACCAGAGAGAGGAGGTCAGAGAGGCAGTCACAGATTAGCCAACAGACAGAGGCGACCAGACCCGGAGCCACAACTCAGACCCAAGCAGATGCCTTCCAGACACAGGGGTCCACCTGTGGCCAGAACAGAGGGACTAACAGCCATAGCCAAGACAGGAGTCAGGCAGGCCAAGCGGCTATACAACATGACCAGACACAGGCAGGGTCTCATACTCAGACACACACCCAGATGGCAGAACAGGGCTGCAGGCAGCAGACAGGAAGTGGCAGCATCCAGACACAGGAATCCATCTATGACCAGAACAGAGAGACTGAGACTCACAGCCAAGACAGGAACCAGGCAGGCCAGGCTGCTAAAGAACACCACCAGGCACAGGCAGAGTCATACACTCAGACACACACCCAGACGATGGAACAGGGCAGGAGTCAGCAGGCAGGAAATAGTAGCCTCCAGACACATGGCTCCATCTATGACCAAAACAGAAGGACTGAGATCCATGGGCAAGACAGCAGTCGTGCAGGACAGGTAGGGACAGGACACTTCCAGACACAGGTAGGATCCTATTCTCAGACCTTGGAGCATGATAGGAGCCAGTCTGCAAGTCAGGTAAGGGCTCCGGAAAAGAGACAAAGCCAGATACAGTCAGGTATGGGGCCAGGCTGGACACCAGTAAGCAACTGTGAGACAGGGGAGCTGGGACTAGGAAGCCAGGTCCAGACTGAGACAAGCACTGTAGAAGAAAGACAAGACCATAGCAGCAATCACCCAAGTCCAAAGGGAGGGCAGAGAGAGAGTGCCCCCACCGTGATTAGAGATGAGTGGGTCAATGACCACACAAGGGAAATAGTGATCCGAAGCCAGAATCCAGGTGGCCTGCACTCTCGTGTTCCTTCAGCTCAGGGCCAGGATACAGCACAGATGGAGGAGAAGAAAGGAATCACAGCCAAGGGACTATATTCCTACTTGAAGACAGACCAGCCATGACTTTTCCTGACTCCAGTGCCCAATACCAAAAGCTGGAGTGAAGTTAGCCTACCCTGCCCTGCCCTGGAACATTGATGGAAAGCCACAGTGCTTCTCAATTGCTTCTTTCTCAGCTATCATTTCTACAAGGTACCTTCTTGTCTAAACTCACATCTCTTGCCTGTTTTGCTGTGTGGACACTGTCAGAAACAGGAAGGCATGGAAGAGGTCCTCTCTTTGCACTGAATTCCCCTTAGCTTGCAGGGGTTTTCAGAGCTGTTTTATCTTTGCTCTCTGTCCACTCAAACGAATCAATAAAAGCTTAAGCTCTGCTCTCCATGTTCTATTCAATAATTTCTACTGACATGACCAACTGTGGGCTCTAGAGTTCTGGTGTTGACTTGAACACAGTCTCATCACTCAAAGAACATTGAGTTGAGAAAACGTGATTCTGAGAGTTAGGAATAGCTGAATAGAGGAGAGAGCACATTTTATACTTGGCAGAGATGAGTCAGTGATTGCCTTCTTCCACAAGATGCTTTCTGTGACAGCCCTCAAAGGACCACTAAGATATATACATGGGTAAAATTATATACATGTTCATTTCCTCTAGTTCTAGAATGGTAAGACTCTATTTCCACACAAGGTCACAGAGGACAGTGCCTTGAGGTTACTAATAAATACAGGAAGACCCTCAGGGACTGTGCTGGAAAGGGAAGAAGGCATGCATTATAGCCAGGAGTAAGAGGCCCTGAGTTTCACCCCCCACCTCTGTGTCAACATATATCCTTCCTATTACTTCACTCAGTGGATATCAACAAGATACAGGGCAGAAACTCTCAGCTCTTCTTTACTTTGAGAATCACCAAGAAGGCAGGGGGGTTTTGTTTTGTTTTTATTGGTATGTATGTGTGCCTGAGTATATGCGTACACATCATACAAGAGCCTTCAGAGGTCAGAAGTAGGCATCAGATCTTCCAGAAACTGCATGCAGTTGTGCACTGCCAGGGGGGTGCTGGGAATCTAATCTGGTCTTCTGTAAGAGCAGTAAGCGATACTAACCACTGAGCCATCTATCTAGCCCAGGAAGATAAGAGTTTCACTCTTGGGATGAAGCTTGTGACTAATGTTGATAAACTTAGTGGGTGGATACTTGTAGTACAGAATGGAGAGTCTAAAAGATGTCCCATAACAAGTATGAAGAAAGCCTATTTTTTCACTGCATCATTGGTTTGTGGAGATTTCTAAGAATAAAACAAAAACCTAGTAGACTGAATACCTCCATACCTCCAAAGACATACCTCTGCCAGTCCCAGAAACCTGTGAATATATCTCCTTATACCTCCCAAGGGGCTTTGCAGGACAGTGAGGTGGGGGCTGATTCTTGCCTATCTGGGTGAGCTCAATATAAACACAAAAGTCCTTATAAGTGTGAAACAAAGGGGTCAAAGGGTAGTGAGAGATATGATGGAACCAACAGCTAGAGCTTCGGTCAAGGAGCAAGGGATGTAAGTAAATTCTCAAAGCTAGAAAAGGAATTCCCCTATTCCTCCTCAGAAGGAATGCAGGCCTTCTAGCACCTTCGCTGTAGACTTCTGGTCTCCAGGACTGTGGGAATAAAAGTTCTGTAGTTTTAAGTTTTAAAGTTTATCTTTCTTTGTGACAGTAGAAATAAAAAAATGAACACGAAACAAAAAAACCCTCACCAAGGCCAAGTGTAAGTTCATGGGGAAGGCGGGGCTGGTCTTTGTGATGATAAATTGATTTCCTATCCACTCACACAGGACTTTGAGTATAAAGGCTGAAGATAGATAGCAAGGAACTTGAAGGACCCAAGGAATGTCACTGCCATGAGTTCTTCCTGTAGAATGAACACAGACACAAAGCTGAAATTGCAGAAACATTTGGCATACAATCTGATAATGTTTAAGTACATCTAACTACAGAACTAAGACAAAAGGATGTGGACGAGGTGACAGAACAGCATTGAATGTTATATGCTCTGAACACATACATATAACCAGCTAACAAAAAGAGAAAGCCTATGGAAGGCAGAATGAGGGAGCTGGTTGTCTCATGTAAGTACACACTTACTAGGGAAAACTAGGAGTGAAAAGAATTCACTTCAAATTAGACAGTGAGAAGGGAAAAAGGAAGAGTATATGAAAATAATTATGAAGTTCTAGAAAATCCCATTATGTAGGTTAGAGAATGAATGAATAGACAATAGGTAAGGGGGAATAGGTAATAGGCAATTTATAATGATACACTGTAACAATGACGAGAGAACAAATGGGTGAACATTGTGCAACACCAAAAAAAAAAAAAAACCAGTTCAGAAATAAGGTAAATAAAACAGAAACACAGAGAATAATGTAACTTATGCATGCCATATGTTTCTACAAGCATGAAACAAAATAATATGAAATGAAAAGTATCTGATACAATTTATAATGATGTAAAGGGCTTATCTCGCTATTGAAAGAACAATTTCTTATATTAGATTTATCTGATAAAAGAAATAAAGAGAGAACAAGAGTTAGAGGAAGGAGGGAACTTAGAAAATAATGGGTGAGTTAATAATTATCAGGGAAATAATGATTCAAACAAAATTTTAAAAGCAGAGGTCAAGATCTTGATCTCAGATTAGGCCATAAAACAAGAAAGGCCAAGAAGGGCCAAGAAGAGCATTCAGGCCTCATTTCCATGATGCCTCCTAGACAGAGGTGTGTCAAAATGAAGCTGAATATCTCCTTCCTAGCCACTGGATGTCAGAAACTCACTGAAGTGGATGATAAATGCAAACTTCAAACTTTCTAAATGAAGTGTATGTTCACTGAAGTAGCTGCTGATGCTCCAGGTGATAAGTTGAAGGCTAATGTGGTCCAAATCAGTGATGAAAATGACAAGCAAGATCTTCCCATGAAGTAAGATGTGTTGACCCACAGCAGAGTGCTCCTGCTGTTGAGTAAGGGGCATTATTTTTATAGACCAAGGAGAACTAGAGAGAAGAAGCTAAGTCTGTTTGGGGATGCATTGTGGATGCCAATCTGAGCAATGAGGGAGAATATTCCTGGCCTCACAGATACCACTATCCCTCTGTTATTGGGACCCAAAAGAGGTAGCAGAATTCATAAACTTTTCTAATCTCTCTAAAGAAGATAATGACTACCTATATGTTGTCAAAAAAAAAAAAAACCCTTAAACAAAGAAGGTAAGGAGCCCCAAGTACCCCCAATTCAACATCTTGTGAATCCACATCCTGCAACATAAATGCCAATGTACTGGTCTAAAGAAACAACACACTAAGAAAAATAAAAAGGAGGCAGCAGTATATGCCACTTTTTTTTGGCCAAGAGAATTAAGGACACCAAAGCAAAATGCCAGGAACAGATTTCCAAGAGATGTCAGCTGTCCTCACTGAGAGCTTCCACTTCTGCATCCAGTCAAAACGTAAGAATTGTTTGGAGTGACAAATATATGGCCAGACCTTGAAAACAGGAGGACACTTTAAAATGCCAAATGAAGATACACTTTCTAGTATCTGTGCATTTGATAACGGCCAACTCTAATAAAGTAGAGACTTCGGGAGACAGGAGAGGAAAATGAAAGAAAGCAAAGGTCTAAGTAAAAAGCCTTTAACAGCCTCAGTTCAACATGGTAAATGCACAGAAAGAACAGCCGAACCCATATGGTACACATGTATTTATTTTAAAAATGTGTGTGTGTGTGTGTGTGTGTGTGTGTGTGTGTGTGTGTGTATGCCACATGTATGCATGAGCTGGAGTTACAGGTGGTTATGGGCCACCCAACATAGGTGCTGTGAACAGAAATTGGGTCCTACAGAAAAATTGAAACCATCCTTAAATCCCGACCCTCTCCATCCCTCAGTATGGTTTTTGTATGAAGAACTTTCTGTGAATGTGTGAATGAATGTGTATGCATATGTTTGTGTATATGCATGCATGTATGTTCTTGTAGAGGCCAGACCAATGTAAGGTGACTTCCTAAATTGCTTTTCACAGTATTTTTTTGAAACAGAGTCTTTCACTGAATCCAGAGCTCTCAGATTCACGTAGACTAGCCAGCAGCGAGCTCCAGGCCTTTCCAGTGCTGGAACTGCAGATGCTTGCCACATTACCTGGCTTTTAAAAAAAAAAAAAAAAAAAAAAATCAGTGTTGAGAATCCGAATCAAGTCCTCATGTTTGCATGGCAAGTCCCTCAATGACCAAGCTATCTCCCCAGGCCCTGTATAATTAACTATTTTTAAATCAGTTTTTATATGGACCAAATTATTTCATAACCTAGCAATAAAAAATACATGCACAATAGTTGACAGCAGGCCACAAAACATTCTCACCAATGTGACTGCCTAAACAAGGGTGACACCAATAGACAAGCCAAAGTGAACGGGAAAGCCTGTGAAGTCTCAACACTGCACATAGAACAGGCAACTAAGGGCTAAGGGATGCTGAGAGCAGGAGAAATAGTCTTCCCCAGGAAAGAGCATCAGTTGGTTATGTAATACCAAATGCTCCGCCCTGAAAACGTACATACAAGAAAGAGTATACAGACTGAGCAGGTTGTATTTAGGATTGTATAAGTATATGACATATATGTATATGTGTATACGCATATGCATGCAACATCAATTAATGGAAAAAGGCCATGAATTTGAAAGAGAGCAAGGAGGGGTACACAGGAGTCGGTGGGGACCAGGTTCGGAGAGGAGAACTATCTCAAAAATTCAGGTGTACCCGCAACAGAAAAAGATACTTGATGTCCACCTCTAGTGTCCCCATGCATGTGCACAAATGCATAAGTCCATGAACATGTACATATTCTACACGTACACAGCAAAAAATCTTTTGCATAATTATAGAAAGGCAGTCATCTATTTCTGTTCCACACATTTTTTTTTCCCCCTGTGGATGCTGTAACGCTTATAAGCTCCTGTTGCATTGGTCAGAGTATGGAAAGAGGCCCTGTCTCAAACTGAGGCCTTCCAAAGTCCAGCAAGCCAGGTAGCTTCCCAGGGCTAGCTAAAGAAGGAAGACATGCTGGGCGGTGGTGGCGCACGCCTTTAATCCCAGCATTCGGGAGGCAGAGCCAGGCGGATCTCTGTGAGTTCGAGGCAAGCCTGGTCTACCAAGTGAATTCCAGGAAAGGCGCAAAGCTACATAGAGAAACCCTGTCTCGAAAAACAACAACAAAAAACAAAACAAAACAAAACAAAAGAGGGAAGACATATTGTACTGCCGCCCCCTAGTGGCACTTAGGAATAGCACCGCTAAAATCTTCCGTTTTTTTCTGGAGTGGGAAGACCGGTAGGACACAGGAGAAGCTCAGCAGCAGTCTTTAACTGCAGCACCAGAAGGAATGGCCTGGAAGCTTCAGGTGCCGCTCTACTCCCAGTTTCTCTGAGCAATGAGGTTTCTGTTGTGTTTCTCTGTTGAGGAGTATCCTTCATACAGCCAGCCACTCCCGCTCCCAAATGGTTCTGTGTCTGTAGAGCCACATCACCTGTAAGGACCTTGGTACCACTGTGTAGGTATTGTGGCGCAGATGACTGATTTTCTCACCTGGGGAGCATGTGCTTAATGACACTGCTTTAGTGAGTAGGAAGGCTAGCATCCTATGGATTTCCTTCCACAAGGTGGAAAACGTGATCTGTACGTTTTTCTCAGAGGTCTTGAGATCAAAGCTCTATCCTATTCTTGTCCTGGGTGTTTACGGGAACACCGTGGTGGATTTGTTTCTTAGCACTGATGTAGACCACACAGCGCTGTGTGACACTCTTCAGTGTCCCCTGGTTATAAATGAGCAGCAAGTAATGAATGCCAGCTCCTTAAGCTAGAAGCTGCATAAAGTGAGCAGTGTTGAGCCTGGAGAGGGAACACCTTCCTATTTCCAACTAAGAGGAGGAAAGAAACTAAAGCAAGCCCATGACTTTCCTGTAGTGCCTGCATAAGTGCCCAGGGGCTTATAGATCCCCAAGGCCCAGTTCTTACTGCGGGTCTGTGGGTTAGGCTACGGGACACGCTACAACAGAGGAGGCTATACTCCCAAGGCAGCACCGTTCCTTGCCCAACATGACTTCTGCCACTGCAAGCCACCTTCTCGTGGCACAGATCATCTCTCCAGGAAAAGAGATAGAGCATGAGATGGAGAGAAGAAATGGCACCACATCATTAGCAGTCTCTGCGCACGTGTCTGGGAAAGAAAAGTATACTGTTTAGGTAATCCAAGCAGCCAGATGCTGTACTAGATGCAGGGATTTGCTTGAGATTTATGTCATCTTGTATGGAGTAGGCAGGAACTCAGTCAGTGCATGATTTTAAATGCCCTAAACAATGAGACACAAATTTAGCTACAAATATATATTAGGAAAATCACAAAAGACCCAAGAAAAAAAGAAATACAAAAAATTAATGATTACACAGAAATAGTCATTTTTATTTAGCCCTTCCAGACTATTCTCCTCTATATAAATGACCATAAAAATATCTCCATGAAAATGTATCTCTGTATGTGCAAATATATACATACAAATACCTACAAATTATACGCTTATGTGTTAACTATATACGTTATATCTGCATGCAAATGAAAGGTCACACCTCAGTCAAGTGCTTTCCAAAAGATGTGCTTCTGATCAAGGCTCTGTTTGTCTTAATAGCTTTGTCTCTATTGTGGAGAAAATAATGGTACCTATTCATAGGTAGGTGTGAGAATAAATAAATCCATACACTTAATTCCTAGCAAATGGCATGGTAAGCCCTCAACAAATGTGAAGAATTGAATGAAGCACTCAGGCCAGCCATTTACAAAGCGAAGAATGGTTTAAGAAGGATTGGGTCTGATCAGAAAGACTTTGACCAGCACAGAAGACCCTCACAGACTATAATTCCCTCCCATAAAAATAGTTTTGGCTTTTAGCAGCTGCAATGACCATGGTTAATTGGGGGATTTTCAGCTCAAAGAAAACCCAACAACTCGGGACAAATCAGTACTATTCTAAATGTACAGGTACAACACCAATCCTCCCAGGCCACTGTTCTGTCCCATGGGACAGAAGCAGGTTGTCACTGCTCCATCTTTCTCCCTCTCAAGATCAATAAGCTGTCAGTCAAGAAGCCAGCCAGTGGCTCGCTCCAGTTGGCTTACTTTTCCACAGGACTCAGGGAGAAGGTCGGAGGGTATGGGTAGCAGGAGAGGCCAATCAATCATTTGCATTGACAGCGTCTGACTTACTAATATTTAACAAAGTAGAACAATCTAGGCCATATGGACAAGAAAATTAGCTTTTCTATGTTTGCTTCATAATACATGTCATCACTTAGGTCTTATTTTTTTTTCTTCTAAGGTAATTTCAGCACACACAGAAGAGAATTCCCACACATGAGCTGTTATCAATCCAATTTCTTGATTTTCACCCCAAATATAAATACAAATAAAAAATTCTGCTACTCACTAGTTTGTATGTGACTATGAACTCTCTCTCTCTCTCTCTCTCTCTCTCTCTCTCTCTCTCTCTCTCTCTGACACACACACACACACACACACACACACACACACACACGACACTGTGTTTATTATAACATGAGCCAGAGCCAGGTCTACTCTTATGTCAAGGAGTTTGCATGTAACTAATGGACACAATAAGAAGCACCTTTAGGTAACCATGCCCTCTGCCTGTAGACCCCCTAGACTAGGGCTTGATAAAATTCCCAGTGGCTATATAATAGTTCACCATTGATTCTACAAGTGGCACTTTGGGCCACCTCCCCTGTTACTAATGGGACTCTGCTCACCACAGCAATGAACTTCCCTCCCCAAACACCTGTCAATTCACCAGGGACCTTTTTCCATTGCCTGTCACTCACAACAAACACATAGCTGCCCTTATAAACCACACAACTAAAATCTACCTATTTTCCATGACACATCAGCCAGGAACTCACTGCTCCACTTACCATCTATTATTTCATGATAAGATCAGTAGCCATACCTACTGTTGAAGTATTTGTTTGTCTTATGAATGGGTGTCATGAAATGTAATTATACTACCTTATCCATAGTCATTGAAAAATTAAGTCACACCTTCACATACATAGGGTATTAGTTATTCCAAAATTAACAACAGTGCAAGAATCTAAAGCAAACCACAGATTCATGCTATTTCCACCCATGACCTACTCTTTCTCACTTAACTGGTTCTGGTTTCCTACCTCCCCCCTGGGTTTTCCTATCAGATTTCTTTGTTGGTTTTTCCTATGTATGCCCTTATGCACATATCTCACTCATCAAGGCAGATGTAAAGGCTGGTGGCGGCTCATCTGGGATTTGTGGTATCTGTTGAAACCAGTCAGTGTATCTAGTTCAGTGGCATGCCACGGACACTAAGCCCACACTTCTTCACAGGGGAATTTGATTGTCCCCCAGATGAAGGCACATTTTGTTACTCCACACGGTATGGCAACCTTTACCTCTCCCCAAATCCAGGAACTAATAATAAAATTCAGTTCTGACTTTGGAAAGTTTCTGTCTTCACTGTCTCAGATTGCGGATCATTTAAGAGCATGATGATACTACAGTGGACAGACATCGAAGCCAGTGTCAGAGACCTGACTGGACCACCTAACTGTGTGTGACTCTGGACTTCTGGGTATTTCTAAGCTTCAGTTTTTCTCACTGGGAAATGAGGATCAAATTATCTCCCTTTTGGAGTGCTTGGAAGATTAATAGAATACACAAGGTGACTTTCACATAGGGATGCTCAAGACCTCCTGAACCCTGTGTTGCCTCTCCTCATCTTCACCCAGCTCCTCAACTCTCACCAATGTACTCCTACTTTCTCACACAAGAAATTTATATTAATTTCATCTAATATAATTCCTCAAATCCTCTTTCTAATATAACTCTTACAATTATGATCTCAGCTTCATAAGCCTTGTCAGAAGTACTACTACTACTAATTAAGTGTTGGTGTCCTTGAAGAGAGGCTTGTCCATGATACTGACTAGTTCCCCAGTTACAATGAGGAAAACCAAGAGTTGAATGCAGAACTACACTCTAAGCATATATTGGTTAGGACATGCACATGATAGAGACTGCCTAATGGAAGAAGGGGAAGACATTTGTCAGAAACAATTCTCTCAGCACAGAGGGACACTGCAGGCTCAGACACAAAGATGTATAAAGGAGCTCACAAGTCTTCCAAAAGAGAATCTATGATGGCATTCCCAGGGAGAAGTTGACAAGAACAGACAGGCCTTTCCCAAATGTCCCTTGCTTGGAAAAAAGATCAGGTCCTACAAAAGAAGGCTACCTTTCTTAGAGCTTAGCTGCAGCTCCTGAGAAAAGAGATCATCTCCTCCCTCCCTTATTTCTTTCCTTCTGGACATGGTCTTACTGTGAAACTCAACCTAGCGAGCCTCAAATTCAAAGCAATTGTGGACACACCTCCAAACCCAGCTCTCAAACAATTGTCTATAAAGATTTTTCACACAAAACAATTAAAGTTACTGTCAAAGAATCTAAAAGAGGTTAAAATGTTAAAGTGCATGCTGTCTATATTCTACTGCAATAAAAATAACTATGATATATACACACACAAACATACATAATACATTTATGTAATTCATACACACATGAAACATTGAAAGGCTGTAAACCAGGGCTACCAGGGACTTGCAAAACATAGGGAAGTTACACTTTTATTTTATTCTTTTTATTTTCCTATATTCTGCAGTGTCTCCACTACAAACATATCACTCTATAGGAAGAAATGGCTTCTTTAAACCATTAGATCCCATCAACCCATGAACAGGCTGCTTCCTTTGATGGAGGAGGCTGACTAGCTGACAAGTATGAGGTTCATATGAGGGACTAGCTTCTTTTCTAGACCTGCTCTCAGTTTTCACAAGGCAATTTTAGCCTGTGGTCATCATGAAAGCCTCTTACTCACACACGGGCACTGCTGTAGAATATTTACAAGCTCCTTGAATCTCATATATGGGTTTATAGTTGTTGTAATGAGGGAGGCTTTCATACAGTCCCGTGAGCCATGTCTGGGCTTTTGCTGGAGCAAGCAATTTGGGCTGAAGCTTCCTATAGCAGCAGCAGCAGCATGCAGTAAGGGAGTGGCCACAACAGAAGCTAGCCATCACAATTCTGTAATCTGTCCATAGGCTAGTGATCCTTGTCATTCCCTTTCTCTGAGCATTTGATCATTCATTAGTAGGATAAGAAGCTTAATATAAACTATGGCCCCCACCTCTGAAATTTGAGCTCAGGACTCACCTCCTCCAGGGAGCCTTCCCAAAGGACTCATCCAAAATTTGAGAATCACTTTATTCCAAAGTGTCTTTACAGGGTTGCAGTCAAAATTTGCACCTAAATATCCTTATAAGACCTCAACAGTACTCAGCAGGCTATTGTCCAGCCCTTTGTTCTATCTGTCCTGTTTCCACCAGATAATCCCAACCATTTGTAATTACATGGACCTCAGGCAACCCAGCAGATCCTGTGCACTGTGCAAATCACTTGCCCTGTTTAGAAGCCATCACTAATGAAGCACACTCAAGCAAGGACTTCATTCTGGAAAGGATCTACAGGGCATTGCCCAGTTGCCTTCTGTCTTTGGTTCATGCTCAGGTTCCCTGTGCTTTGTCCCTGCTTTACCTCCTGCTATGTTCTGTCCTCAGTAGATCCAGTCCCAGAAACTCCCTTAGCACAGAAGTGGACTGTTGGGCAGAGGCCTTTGTTCTTCCTCCTCCAGATGGCAAACTTGGTATTCTTCCAGACCCAGACCATATGGCAATAGCAGGCATCAGTACATTACAACACGACACATTTTTCTAAGTGTCTTCCAAGTTGTAACTAACTTTTGTCTTTGCTCTTAACCAAGTCCTGAACAGGTTTTGTAACCATTCTTTTATTGTTTTGTTTGTGCTGCTGGTTCCCTGTTCACATTTTAACAGCACTTTTCAGTTTTCTGGTTGATTCTGTATACCTTCTTTTTCCTGTAAAATATGGTACTGCCTAAGTAAGCCTTCCCTGGTGACCATAAGTTACAGCTGGGAATCTTGGCTTCAGGCCTGCTCTTTGACCTCCATTCAAACGGAAAAGCAAGAGACCACAATGCCAGGTAACAAAAGAAAAAAAGTGAATTTACAAAAGCAAAAACCCAGAAGATGAAATCTGCAGCTGCCACGGAGAGTCTGAGGAGGCTTCACAGTGCTGGCAGCCTTCATAGAGACTGCACACTATGGATGGATGAGTGTGGACTCTGAAGTCGGGCTGTCTGTATTCAATGCGAATGTTGGTCACAACTTAGATGTGTCCTTGGGGACTCTGTTGAATGTCTTTGTCCTCTATTCCCTTATGTATTTGGTAAGTAAAGAGAATGGCCAGCAAGTCCCCCAGGGTTTGTCAACAGCACATTCATCTAGGTTTTATTCCAGGACAATCTACATTCTCAGCTCACTGTGCAGCACGCAACCTGGTATCTCAGGCTCAAGCCTCCTCTGCGGTTGGGAGGGGACCATTTGTTTCATTCACACTGAGTGTGTCATAGCACCTTCTCGAACTTCCCAGTTTTGTTGGTTCTTTCAAGTTAGTCCTGTGCTATTCTGGGCTTAGCTTTCTTATCCTCTGAATCAGAAACAATCCATCCTGAAGCTGTTCTGAATTGTTCATTCTGATGTTGCCTAAATTTTGGATTCCCTCTAAAATATTCTTCCTAAATTAAAAACCTAGTAGCATGAAAACTCCCAAAGCTTTTGAGGTGAGGAGTTTAGGTTGAAATCGTGCTTTATTTTCAGGGACAAACTTCAGACTTCAGAAGTTACTCCTCAAGCCAAAATACTCCCTTCGGTTTTTTTTCAGTGCCTAAGTGAAGAAGACATGTAACATCACTCATCTAATCTCTTCCTTGAATTTATTCCTATATTTTCTGTATTCTCATTTTGAAATCTCTTCTGGTTATCACATCTACAGCCCCTCATAATACCAACTATCCTAATTTTTTTTATTATTTTATTATTTTTCTTTATTATTATGTGTTTTAAATTTTATACATCAGCCATGGGTTCCCCTGTCCTCCCCCCTCCCACCCCCACTCCCACCTTCCCCCCAGGCCCTCCCCTCCATTCCCATGCCCTCCAGGATCAAGGCACTCCTGGGGATTCATTTAAACCTGGTGGATTCAGTACAGGCAGGTCCTGTCACCTCCTTCCAGACTGAGCAAAGTGTCCCTGTGTAAGCCCAAGGTTCCAAACAGCCAGCTCATGCACTAAGGACAGATCCTGGTCCCACAGACTGGGTGCCTCCCAAACAGATCAAGCTATTCAATTGTCTCACTTATCCAGAGGGCCTGATCCAGCTGGGGGCTCCACAGCCTTTGGTTCATAATTCATGTGCTTCCATTCATTTGGCTATTTCTCCCTGTGCTTTTTGCAATCTTGGATTCAACAATTCACGCTCTAGCAGACCTTCCTCTTTCTCAACAGTTGGACACCTGGAGCTCCACCTGGGGCCTGGCCAAGGATCTCTGCATCCACTTCCATCAGTTATTGGACGAGAGTTCCAGCATGACTGTTAGGGTGTTTAGTCATCTGATCACCAGACTAGGTCCCATCAGGCTTTCTCTCGACCATTGCCAGCAATCTACAGAGGATATATCATTGTGGATTTTTGGGGACCTCTCCAGCACTCTGCCTATTCCTGTTCTCATGTGGTCAGATCTTACCCTTCATTACTCCCATTGTCATCCAGGTTGTTCATGTAGATCTCATCCATTTCTCTTTTATTGGGTGATCCTTGGGTCTTTCCTAGGGTCCCGTTTTCTAGGTAGCCTCCCTGGAGTTGTGTAGCAGCCTAGTCATCTTTGTTTTACATCTAGTGTCCTCCTATGAGTGAGTACATACCATGCTTGTCCTTCTGAGTCTGGGTTACCTCACTCAGGATGATTTTTTCTAGATCCATCCATTTGCCTGCAAACCTCATGATGTCATTGTTTTTCTCTGCTGAGTAGTACTCCATTGTGTATATGTACCATATTTTCTTTATCCAAACTAACCAAAAGACAGAGATAGAGCATCCAAATTAACAAAATCAGAAATGAAAAGGGGGACATAACAACAGACAATGAGGAAATCCAGAGAATCATCAGGTCATACTTCAAAAACCTCTACTCCACAAAACTGGAAAATCCAAAAGAAATGGATAATTTTCTGGATAGGTACCACATACCTAAGTTAAATCAAGACCAGATAAACCATTTAAATAGTCCAATAACCCCTAAGGAAATAGAATCAGTCATTAAAAGTCTCCCAACCAAAAAAAGCCCTGGTCCTGATGGTTTCACTGCAGATTTCTACCAGATCTTCAAAGAAGACTTAATACCAATACTCTTTAAATTGTTCCACACAATAGAAGCAGAAGGAATATTACCAAACTCCTTCTATGAGGCTACAATTACCCTGATTCCTAAACCAGACAAAGATGCAACAAAGAAAGAGAACTACATACCGATCTCCCTCATGAACATTGATGCAAAAATATTCAATAAAATTCTGGCCAACAGACTCCAAGAACACATCAAAACAATTATCCACCATGATCAAGTAGGCTTCATCCCAGGGATAAAAGGGTGGTTCAACATACGAAAGTCCATCAATGTAATACACCATATAAACAAACTCAAAGAAAAAAAATCCACATGATCATCTCACTAGATGCAGAAAAGGCATTTGACAAAATCCAACACCCCTTCATGATAAAGGTCTTGGAGCGATCAGGAATACAGGGAACACACCTATCCTAATTTTATACTTCCAATTTTTTTCTTTTAAATATAAGTCTTGCCTTCTGGTAGCCACTCTCCTGGCTTTCTGGCAATTAACTCCTTGATCATACTCTGAATAAAAGCCATCTTATTTGTTAATTCTATCTTTGCTAAATAAAATATCCTCATTCCTGGGCTGGAGAGATTGCTCAGCAGTTAAGAGATGTTCTACCAGAGGACTCAGGCTCAGTGCCTGGCATCCATAAGTTGGCTCACACCATCTGTATCTCCAGCAGTGGATCCTTCTTCTGGCTTCCTTAGGCAATCAGGTACTCACCCATATATGCAAGTAAAACATCAATACACATAAAATAAATATATTAGAATTTTAGGAAGTATTCTCACTCCCAATTTAAATTTACTTCATGATATTATGCTGAGTAGGCATGTTATTGAACTTTGACAGGGATGACAAGTTACTTATTCTTATGGAAAAGTAAGAACTCTTGAGTGCACAGTAATTATATAATTGCCTGAACTAAATAAAGATGCTGATTAATGAATCAATGTTCTTAAGAAAGCATGTAGTGCCAGGCTAGAGTTAAAACCACAGCTATTATGGTTAATACTTTATTGATGTCTTGGATGCTGATGACATAAAGCTGGGAAGGATAACAAATACTTTCAGATAGAAATAACTATTAAAAATTCTCAGTAGGTTGGATTGATGAACGGAGTAAAACAAGAAGTTTTAAAGTGAACACATATAATCTTCTTTGAGTAAAAAACCAAACAAACAAACCAGCAAAAACTATAGGGCAGGGTTGAATTGGGCTAGTACTTCCCATTCACAATTCAGTGTGGTTTCAGATTATCATACAATTGCCAAAAAACTCAACAGAAGCCTAGGAGAAGTCAAACACCTGGCTTTAGAGTAAGAGAGCTAGTGCTATTTCTTATAGTATGCAGCCAGGCCAAGCTAAGGCGACACATTTTAAGAATGATTAAATCCAGCACTTGGGATATTGAGGTAGCAGTGTTGTGAATTGGAGTCCAGCCTGGACTACATGGCAATACTGGGCCTCAAATAAAACAATAACAACAAAAACCCATTAGGATTATAGCTCAGATCGTAAAAAGAATGCCTATAATAAACAGGGATAGTTATACTGAAAAAGAGAAACAGTTCATCTGACTCAAAGGGAACAGAGCAGTAGCCATAGAAGGTATAGTTAGTTCCTCATGCCCAAGAGTTTACAGTCTTACAAGAGCAGGTGTTTAATTGGCAATAAATTGTTATTTTTGCATGGCAGAGCCAGGGCGTTTTCACAAAAGAAACAGAGCTGGGGCTGCCTCTCAGAGAACAGGTAGGATTTCAACAACTAGCAGGACAGGTCTTTCGAAGCACAGGCAACCACAAACATAAAGCTCTAGGCAGGAGTAAAAGCAGCAGGTCAAATAGCATGCGGAAGACGAGTCCGTGCAGACAAGTGCCCAACTAAACTCCAGGTCTCTGCCTAAAAGTCATTTCTTCAGAGAGGCTTTTCCTGGCCTTAAACTCTCAGTCTAAAGGAGGAACCCTACTATGCCACCTCCTAGTGACCTATAATTATTCTCAGATTCACAGTTGGTATTTCACATTTATGTATATGTATTTGTATGTGTATATGAAACAATATATTAAATGATGTACATACACATATATACATATAAAATTACAGGAAAGTTGATATGCATTATACTGTGCATAAACATTTCTTAGGAGACAAGGAATATTTGAACCAATAATATTTTAAGTAAAAGTCTTAGGAGATAAAGGGCATTAAGAGCAGATGGAGCAGGTCCAGTAAAAGCATGGTAGTGTGAAACATACAGCAGATAAAAATAACTTAAAGAACTTGCATATGTTAGTCCAGTGACATTGGTAAATGTAAGGGTGTAGTCACTGTTATGACTCAAACAGCAGACAAGAGCTAAATCCCTTTATTCATCCAATAAATATGTATTAAACATGTATTCACAAGAGATTCCTAATCCAGGCTTTGAGAAGTTTAGGGTTCCCTGAAATTTTCAACAGCGACCTGCCTGCATGATATTCCAATGCAATAGTTGCATAGACATTATGGAAGTAGTCAACCAATAGCTGATCGAATTTAAGGCCTACTCCATGAAATGGAGACTAGATAGCCCATGAAACTAGGGAAAAACCAAATACTATTGTCTTGATAAAGGAAGATAGCAATAAAATGACTCCTAAGGACACTCTGCTGTACCCATAGATCAGTGTCTCACTTAGCCATCATCAGAAAGGCTTCCTCCTGCAGTATGTAGGAACTAATACAGACACGGTACAAAGAGTAATATTCAGTCCCAAATGGGGTGTCTTCATCAAACCCTTTCTCTCAGGGCTCAGGAAACTGTGCAGAAAAGGAGGCAGAAAGAGTGTAAGGGCCAGAGGGGTGGATAATCAAAGGGAACAATGGAAACTTCCAGATACAGCAGGACTAAGGCACATATGACTTCACAGAGACGGTGGCAATGCACACATGGCCTCTGTGGATCCAAGCCAGATGGAGTCCCAATGCTAAGAAGGAGAAATGGACATGAGCTCCCATTCCTAACCAAGGAGCTACCTTCAAATGACAACCACTTGCAAAGGGAAAATTAATTTTCTCCAATGGAATCTCACTGGGTATACAAACCACACTTAAGAGCAGGCCCCATGCCCAGCAGTAGACGGCCAACACAAAATGAACTCAATGATGTTTTTGAAGGCTGTTTTTTGTTTCATATTACTTTGTTTGATTATTTTAAATCTTACTGGTCTTTTGGTTGTTTATTTTGGTTTTCAATTTTCTATTTTTATGGGTTGTGTGTGTTTCTTGTGTTTTTTCTTTCTTTGTTTTTTATCTGTTTTCTTTATTTACCAGTTTGTTATCTAAACACACACACACACACACACACACACACATACAGAGAGAGAGAGAGAGAGAGAGAGAGAGAGAGAGAGAGAGAGAGAGAGAGACAGAGAGAGACAGAGACAGAGACAGAGTCAGAGACAGACAGAGAGAGTCAGAGAGAGACAGAGACAGAGAGAAAGAGAGAGACACAGAGAGAGACAGAGACAGAGAGAAAGAGAGAGACACAGAGAGAGACAGAGACAGAGAGAGAAAGAGAGAGATCAAGGAGTTGGAAGGGTGGGGAGGATCTGTAAGAAGATGAGGGAGGGAAAAGTATAATCAAAATACATTGCATGAAAAATTATTTTCAATTTTAAAAGTTTTGGTTTAATCCCAACTATTGAGTAACTAGTGGAGGACTTGAAAGACCGTTGATCCAATTTGTGTTTTAGAAAAGATCATTCTGGAGGGTGGTCACTGGATTATTTAGAGAATGGCAAGATTAGAAGTAAGTACAGGTCACTTATCCCAGAAACTCAGGATGGCAAGATAGAGGTCCTGGGTCAAGGAAGTATTAAAACACAAAGTTGACAGGATGTTATAGTATGTCGGCTTGGGAAGCACAGGAGAGTGGGTTTCAGGGTAGTTCTCAGGTTCCTGTTCAGTGCAACAAGGGTAAATTATAATGAACACAGAAAAGGACAAGGAAGAAGATGATCCTGACATGAGAAAGGGTGTGAAGTCCACTCTGTACATGTTGAAACCTGTAGAAGATTCTGATAGTTGTCTATTAGAATCTACTTCTCCTTCCACATGGGAGGTAAGACATGGCTTCCCAGTATTCCGTTGTGACTACATTTCCCAGCCTTCCATGTAGCAGGGAGTGGGTATATGCCTAAGATGTTGCTGGTGGGCTATGACAAAGAACAGCATGTGCAGCTTCTGACTTGTTAAGAAAACACCAATCCTGGCTCTTCACCTCTCCTTCCTTCTGCTGTTTGAGATGGTAATAATCATGATGATCTGGATAATGACAAAACCTCCCCTAGTCCGGGTCCCCAAATACCAGAGCTATCCACTCACTTAAATATTCATCTTGCTTGTTAACCTGATAGATCAATATGCTTATTTTTCTTTATGCTATCAAATTTTGGAGTCCTTTGTTACAGCAACTTAGCCTACCTCATACAATACCTACATAGAGATATGGACAGTCCAATGTATTAGCTTAAAGTTCAGGAAAGGAGGAGAGTTATCAGTTATAATCAAATTGTGCTAAGGTCAAATCCATGGACCTGAATGAGTCTCTCCTAAAACATATACAAATAAATGGGAAAAAAGGACTTCAGATGGTACACTGGAATACAGTCTTTAAAAGTATGCATAAGGGAAGAAGAGGTACAAAAATAAAATTCTGAAAATATTATCATAATTAGAGGATGACATTGCACAAATGGAGAGAATGGAGCTGTGAATAAAACTGTCAGAAGTGAACCTTAATGAGAATATGGGAGATGATGGGGCTCAAAACACCAAGGCCAAGCCCTGAGCCAGAGTTGTAACCTCTTCCCATTGCAGGAGAATTGGACTCATTGGACCCTTGGAATTCTACACCAGGTATGCAGCATTATTTAAGACAAAGTTGACACCATCACCAATCCTTTCAAATCTTGTTCCCTGTTTGGAGCTCTATATTTTACTACTGAAAGAAATTTACGTGAGATTTGGAAGTTGGGATCAGTGAGGCCATTTTTCCAGATATGGTGGCTTCTAGAACTTCTCCAAAATGATTATTTTCTATAAATGTTTGGAGGCCAACCTGAGCCTCATTCTCTTGGTCCCTCTTGCACTCATATGAGCTCTGATTCCTACATCATATCACTTATCCTAATGATGCTCTCACTTCCTGACTGAGTCCAAACTTGATGCACCAGGCTTCGGGGTGACATAGAAGAACGAAGAAACATGATCTATTTACACTGACCTCCACTCAACTCTATTTTCTTTGGCAATGTTGCTTGGAAGACACATACTCCAGCTTTGGATTCCTAGGTCTTGCCACCTAGAATGCTTCCTGCATTCTTGTGATTTGGCTTCTTGAGTGTCATCATTCCCACAGTGTCCCACATAATTGGGTACTGTCATCTCAGGCTAAACCTCAGCATTCTTGGCAGCACTCACCAACAGAACACTAGGCAAAGGATGTAGGATCTGGCACATCCTAGGGCTGGCCCTGGACCCTTGTTAGCACCTTCCTAAGTCATGATTCACCATGACTTAACCGTTGTTTAGAAGACAAAATAGTTTCTTTCCACAGCACTTAGAATCTCTTGTACCAGGTGGTGCAGGCTCCAAGGCAGCTACGTACACAGAGTGAGTTTGGCACATTGGTAGGATGTGACAGAATTTAGAGAGCAAACTTTATCTAGTTTAGCAGGCATGTCCTATTCAGTTTGAACCATACAGTGGGGACGTGATTTACCTGGGTTGTATAGAACCTGGGCTTCAGAATTCTCTTTAGAAGCCAATTCTTGTGACTAATAGTGTAGACTCTATGGCCAAAACAAAGTTAAGTCTTTGTTTGATTTGAAGTAAGCTAACTATTTACCTGTAAAATAGAGATAATAACAGAAGATTAAAGGGATAACATATTTAAAGTGCTATTTATATTTCTACTTTCAAATAAATGTCTTTCGAGGCTCTGTATTAAAACCTGATTTCTATTCTTGGTTATTCTCTCACTGACATTCTGTTTCCTCTCAGAAAAGGGAGAAATAGAGGTATTTTAGTCTAGGCTTATCAGATGTATTCTCCACCCTGACCTCTGCCCAGTGTCTAAGAAACACTGCAAAACAGCTTCTACTTTTACTTGATTAAAGCTACCCTTTGAGCTGACTTATCTCCCTAAACTTTCCTACCGAGTGGTGCTTCATAAGAACTTACACCTCCTCTCCCTTGCAACTACAATGATTCCTTGTTATCCTTTACATGCACCAAATAGCTCCTACCCAAGGGCACTTGATGTTTTCTTTTTCTGTTTGATCTCTCACTGACATAGGTCTCTTTGGTCAAACATCGCCTTCTCGTTTAGAACTTTCCTGTTCCTGCCCTCTTGTAAAATAGCCTTCTCTCTAGCTCCTAGCATCCTGATCCTGCTTTATTTTACTCCATGGTAACTATCACCATCTGACTTAATATATATTTACTCATCCATTCATTGTCTATTTCCCCTCATTCCCATCCCTAATGGATGTTCTCCATCTACATATATTGCTGGGGAGGAAGCCACTCACATAATTTATAAAAATCCAATCAGACACAGGTCTCTGGACTTTCCTGATTCTCTTTCTTTCTTGTATATACTAGGACTTGTACATACTAGGTAAATGTTCTAGCATGGAGTTATATCCTCAACTCTTGACTCTTCTCCCATTGGAAAATATCAAATATCACTTTTAAAAGTAGTAGGATTGTTCTTCCCAAATAAGGCAAATTAATTTGTATACAGATATAAATTTATAAAATAAGTAACACTGACAGGCAGATAGTGGAAGTTGGGATGATCCAAAATGTCACATGTGTCCAGGTTTAATGTTAATGACCTAAACTGCATAAAAATATGTTAGCTCCTCAGAATCCATCTAAATGGTTTTTCTACATTCCCACTGATGATTTATCTCATAGTGAGTTAATCTCTCTAGTGGAAAATGACAAATAGTACTTCAGAGTGGAGGAAGGCTCACAGACTAGGAGGTACTCTGTGTCTGAATCTGGAAACATATTTATAGATGATAGACTGTATGTCAACCAGTAATAGACAGTTAGTGTCTACATCAATATTACAAAATCATTAGTAAGAATTTCTCAAACTATCCTAAACTTGATTAAAACAGTCACACCATTACTCTTGACACGGCACCTGTTAATTTAAGAGACAGGAACCATGCCATCTGGAAGTATTTTAAGGCATGAAACACTGATAGAGACAAACAATGAAAAATAACTACATCAATTCCTATTCCCACTATAAGAAATTGCCATGAATTTAGTATTTAGACACAATAGAGATTTTTCTCTTTCAGTTTTGAAGGTTAGATGTTTGGAGTGAGTTTTACAAGGTGAATCATTGGGGGGAGGGTAAGAAGGTATGATCAAACTCTGGGCCTGTGCATGCTAGGTAAACATTATAGCACTTTTACAAGGTGAACAGTGCTATCAGGGCTGTGATCTTTGGCAGTCCTAAGAGAAAGCCCGTTTCTTTGTTTTCTCCAGCTTTTAGAGGCAATCCCCTTCCTTGGCTGTGACCTTCCTCCTCAATCTCAGCTCCCATCATCACATCTCCTCTCTGACTTTGACCCTCTTATCTACATTTTCTCAGGTCCATTTTGATTTTGGCAAAGCATGTAGACAGCCTGATCACTTCCACAGTTACAGATTCTTAATACACATGCAAAGTTGCTTTACCCATGTTGTCATATAACTAACAAGTTCCAGTAATTAAAAAGTAGGCATCTCTGAAAGGCCATTATTCTGCCTACCATTATGACCTAATTTAGATAAACAAGCATACAGTTCTAATAACAAGGGACTTCAAGCCAGAAGCCATAGGTTGGACTATGCTTGTATGATCTTAGGCAATTTAGCTGGTCTCTTTTAGCCCATTTCCTCAGACAAAATGAAAATAATACTTTTAATGGCTATTGCAATGACCAAATGAACTAATTATATAAATACACATTGTCAACCAGAAGTTATTAAAACTTGGTTTAGTTCTGCTCAACAAATATTTCCTTATCTCATATTATGCTCCTATGACATGTAAATGTTGAAATACCAATGTTAAGAAATGTTCTAGAAGACCTGTAACCAAAATTCTTAGAGTTTATAGCTAGTCCCCAACTTATAATAGGTTGACTTAGGACTTTTTGACTTTAAGATTGTATAAGAAAAATACTAATATAGCACAAATTGAACTTTCACCAAGCTAGCATTATGGGGTATAGTACTAGACTATTGGGTAGGGGTAGTAAGTTAGGCACATGACGAGAGTGACCAACAAACACACTGCTATGCACTGCCTTATAAGCTGTGGTCCTCAGTAGTTTGGGTGTATTACACATTTTAATCTCAGATTTCCTGTTTATAATTGATTATCATAACACAAATTAAAGAGTGTATGTAACATAATCACCAAAAAATATGAGTATGCATTAAGACAGGAGATAAAAGAGAATTTTTTTAAAGGAAGAACATAGTATAAAGATGTCACAGAGCAAGTGAAGACTTCAGCAATGTCTAGAGGCATGAATAATGTCTCAGAAAGGTTGAAGAAAGGCTACTCTAGGCAGAAAAACCCCATGCAGAAGCACAGAGGTATGCAACAGCACTGTATATCTAGAGAATCACACAGAGCTTTAATCCTAGTGTTTTCATGTGAAGCAGAAAGGCAGGGATTAAGTAAGAAACTAAAGGAGGAGAGGTAGAGAGATGTTTCCCGTGGTGTCTAAAAACCTGGATTCTGTATGTAGCGAAAAATTATTTAACAGCTTAATTTTAATAAGCAACCATTTCCCTTTGCCTTGGTATTATCCTGGTTGCAGCAAGGATGGTCGAGGAAATCCCCTCTGAAAGGGAAATCAAATACAAATAGGATAGTTGTTCACTCTGTGGGAGAGATGGCTTTATCAACTTTCTATATAATTCACTGCACCTTATGTAAGGAGGACAAACTAAAAACAACAAAATGACAAAAAGGAAGAAAATTGATAAGATTCTGTGGCTTTAGCCCTGGGGAAAGATGAGGCTCTACTGGAGAGCAAGTCCAGAAGAGAAGTTTACCAAGTATTTAGAAAGCAAAATCTAGACAGCTTATTGAAAGGCTGGATGTGGAAATTGAGGAAGGAGAAATTAAGAATAACTCTGAGGATGTAGAGTAACTGGGAGAGTGGGTTCAGTAGACAGTATGACAGTAGACAGAGGTAGAGAAAGCAAAGTGAGTTGATTGGCTGGCATTTATTGAGTGGCTGTTAATGTTGTATTTTGCTTGTAGGAGCAAGTTTGAATTACTACACAGTTAAAGACACTGGGATTCGCCATAAACCCAAGGGCAAAGACTAAGCTGGAGGCAGGAATGCTGAAGACATTAGGGTTCTTCATCATCAAAATCCTTTTTCTGCCTCTGCCCCTTGTGAGATATATATTCCTGCTCCCCAGGATCCATGGCTGTTCACAAGCTGCTTGTGCCTAGAGTTAGTCTGTCCCCATTCAAAACACCACGCTAAGACGAACAAGGCGACCACACTACATTGAATTTGAGGAAAGCCATTCATTGTCTTTTTCCTTGTGAAAGTTATTAGGGAAAATGGTCTAAAGTGTTAATTACTCTCAAGACTATTTATCATTAGAATAATTCTGTGAATTATTATTGCTATCCTTGAGATGGTGAATCCTCTGTCAGAGGAGACCATGCCAACTTGGCTACCATGGTATTTGTTTTTACTTTACTTTTTTTGTAATTAAAACATTACATCATTTCCCTCTTCCCTTTCTTCCTTCCAACCCTTCCCATGAGCTCCCTTCTCCAATACCCAGAACATGCTTGATAAGCACCTTTTATATAACTGAGTGACTTAATGGATTGGACTTCGATTTTATGTTTGAGCTGATTGGGGTCAGGGAGAGTCAGTCCTTTTCTCAAGAGTTGATACAGATGGGTAACATTGAGGAGTTGAATCCAAACCTGGTCCACATCAGACCCCATCATCTCTACTGAGAACAAATCCCTTCGGACAAGGACCTCCCTGCTACTCTGAAAACTTACATTTCCTCCAAAAACATGCTTGAATTTCTCCAGACTTCAGGAGTTAATTAATTATAGAGGATCCAGTTCTGCTCCACTGGAACCAGGCTTATCCTCAACACACTCACACAAGCAGCTGGAGGCTAGCTCTTTGTTCTCGGACAAGTACTCATGACTAGTGTTGGCAGGGCATGAGACAAGGGCGGCATTCCTGTTACAGCAGTCCTACGCACCCCTGTCACATGGCTTGATCCTCGTACAACTAAAACTGCCAGCTGGACCAGGTCCCAGCTGTGTCACTACCCACAGGCCCCAAAAGCTAAATGAGATGATCTTATTTCAGAAGGGTAAGCCGTTTTTAATCCCCTTAATGTAACAATTCAAATCTACCAACTAAGACCCGCCTCTTCAACACCTATGTTACTATGTTACACACTCAGACTAAATATAGTAAAATGACCACATTTTCAGAGTTGGAGAACAGGCATTTGACAAAATGTTTTCCTACTGTGTTAATTTATACAAATAAGGATATATTTTTAAATTATGTATTTAACAAATCAAATATTTCCTGCCTCATTGCAATGGCTCATTCCTACTCTCTTCAAGTCTTCTCACCCACTCAGTCTACTCTCCACATAGGAGTCAGTTAGAGCCCCTGAGATGGCCCAGCAGACAAAAGTTTACAGTTTTATCTGTTTGTCTGTTGCCAGATATTTTGTGACAGCAATGAGAAATGAGAAACTAATACGTTCTGCAATTATGAATGCCGCTGTGTAAGTATAGTAAAGGGAAATAGCAAAAGCTAAAGGCTGTGTGACTCTCCAAAGGATGCTGGTTTATATAGTCCTATAGGGTTTATAGCAAAGTTTTAAGCTTTTGTTCCCGTTTCACCCTCCTAACTGCTCCCTCGTGATGAGCAAAAACCCCATTTTATAGATAGATAGATTAATGGAGTTGTGTGATTTATTCAGAACCTTCTCAAAAAGGCATAGGCAAAACAATTATTTTGTTCATTTATTTAGTTACTAATTCAACAAACATTTTTAGTGCCTACAGTGTGTCAAGAACTGCCCTATGTATCTGGAAGACAGCAGCAAATGAAAAAGACAGAGACTCAGAATTTGTGTGCTGGTTTAGGGTAGAGACGTCAGAATTAGATTAGACGTTAGTAGTAAGTGCTTTGAACAATATAAAGCAAGGCATAGAGAAAATTGGCATTCTAGAAAGAATATGTGATATTAAGTTAGAGGTATTACTATAAAGGTAATGTTTTAATTTAAAATTTTTTTGCCTAATGTGACACTTACTTATATTGGGATTTAACCCTTTTTTCCATAGTTCTGAAAACTTGGACAAAATAGCTATGTAAAGGTCGCCTTAAAGTATCTCCATGTGTCCCTGTGTAAGCCCAAGGTTCCAAACAGCCAGCTCATGCACTAAGGACAGGTCCGGGTCCCACAGCCTGGATGCCTCCCAAACAGTTCAAGCTATTCAATTGTCTCACTTATCCAGAGGGCCTGATCCAGCTGGGGGCTCCACAGCTTTTGGTTCATAATTCATGTGTTTCCATTAGTTTGGCTATTTGTCCCTGTGCTTTTCCAATCTTGGTCTCAAGAATTCACACTCTTACAGTCCCTCCTCTTTCTCGACAATTGGACTCCTGGAGCTCCACCTGGGGCCTGGCTGAGGATCTCTGCATCCACTTCCATCAGTTATTGGATGAGAGTTCCAGCACGGCAGTTAGGGTGTTTGGGCATCTGATCACCAGACTAGGTCAGATCAGGCTTTCTCTCGTCCATTGCCAGCAGTCTACAGAGGATGTATCATTGTGGATTTCTGGGGACCTCTCTAGCACTTTGCTTCTTCCTGTTCTCATGTGGTCTTCATTTATCATGTTTGTCTTTCTGAGTCTGGGTTACCTCACTCAGGATGATTTTTGCTCAGCCTGGAAGGAGGGGACTGGACCTGCCTGGACTGAATCCACCAGGTTGAGCTGAATCCCCAGGGGAGTCTTGGCCCTGGAGGAGATAGGAATGGAGAGGAGGGGCTGGGGAGAAGGTGGGGACAGGGTGGGAGGTGGGAGGACAGGGGAACCCATGGCTGATGTGTAAAATTAAAACACCAATTTAATTAAAAAAAAAGATGAGAGTGAAAAAACATAAAAAAAGTATCTCCACGCTCTGTCACAGTCAGGCTTTGTCTTTACTCTCAAGTCCAGGCTCCATCAACCAGCTGCTCTGATTCGTCCATGTGGCTTTGTTTTTTTCCAAAACGTCATATGCATGAAATTGAACCAGGGTTTTCACCTAGTATAATTTATTTGAGGCTCATTTTATAATATAGCCTGGTAATATACCACACATTTTGCCGATCTATTTACTGGATGAAGGGCATTGGGAAGTTTGCTGGTCATTGGTTATTACAAGAAAAGCTTCTATAAATATTTACACACAGGGCTTCATTTGAACGTAAGTTTTCTCTTTACTGGAGTGACTAGCATGTTGTTTCTAGTTAAATAAAAAATACTTTTAAAAGGACCCAGTTTTCCAAAGTTAGGTGTACCTTCCTTCATTCCCAGAGTGTAGGTCCCCTGCATCTCCTATGTACTTGGTATTAATAATGTAATAATTTAAAACATTATTCCAGCACACAAAGAGAAAGATTTCTGCATTATAATGCAACAATAATATAGCACCAGGTGGTGGAGAGGTGGCCCAGTGGTGAGGAGCACTTGCAGAGGACCTCAGTTTGGTTCCCATCACTCATGTGAAACATCTTCTAGCTGCCTATAACTCTGACTCCAGGAGTATCCCACGACTTCTTCTGGACTCTGAAGAAGTCACCTCCATGTATCTGGTGCATATACACAACTCAAGCACATACACATAAAATATTATAAATAAAAAGTATTTTTTAAAATGATAAGCTCTATTATTCTCAATATCCTATTCTCTAAATAAATATGATCTGTCATATTTACCATAAGCTATATGTTTGTATGCTATAGTAATTTTTATATTGCTTGAGTAGAATTAATGAATTCTTCTTTCATGTGCTACGGCAACCATGAATTATTTACACAAACTGAAGTAAATCACCAAATCTGTACGTTGAAAAATTTTTTGTAGGAACTCACACACTCAAGCAGAGCACAGTAGTGCAATCATAACACTTGGAAGACAGAAACAGAAGGCCAGCAAGTTGGAGGCCAGCAAGACCACACAGATCACAATGAAGTACCCAGTAAAACTGTCACAAAATAACAGCAAATGTAGACTCACCAAAATTGTAAGGTTTGTACCCTTTTTGGGTTTTAGTTTTCATTTTCCTAGAGGTTAGTAATGTTAGTCATCTTTTCACAGGTTCATTTAGCATTAGTCTATCTTTGTTAGTGAACTTCAATAATGATCAGCCTGGCAAGACTGCCTGCTCATGCTATTCCAGTGACACCTATGTTATGGGAGTAACCATCCACTTTCTGATTGGATTGAAGCCCTGCTCCAGAGAAGGAAGCACATGCCTGGTACTGCAAAAATATGGCCAAGAACCCATGGCTGGGGAGCTCACAGGTGAACCTACCACCATTACTTTGTTAAATGGACACAGTATCAAACTGCCCTCTAAATTCTTCTCTATCTACAGCTCTCAGTCCTCATCAGAAAAGTTCCTTTGTGTGGTGAAAGGCAATTAACAACAACAACAACAACAACAAAACAAACAAACAAAACAAAACAAAAACACCCCACAAGCGGGCAAAGGGCAGAAAACAAATGTCTGTGGAATTCTCTGCCACCAATGGTTCTCCTCTCCCCTGCCCAATGCTCAGGATCCACCTTAGAAAGGTGGGCAGAAGGATTGTAAGAGCCAAAGGTTGGAGAAGACTGGAACGAACAAGTGTCTCCGGACATTACAGGACTGCTGCACCCATGAACTCACAGCAACTGTGGATGCCTGCACAAGATCAAGCCAGTCAGCATTCCAGCACTGAAGGGGCAGAGCCCTCACCTCTGATGAGCTATTGACAGGTGATGGCTCCGGAAGGAAGGAAAGCCAGTTTTCTTTGAGCTTGCAGCCACTGGCTGGCAGACCACATTCCAGAGGAGTGCCCCACATCCAGGAGTACATGAGCAGCCAAAAATGGACTCAATGGGTTATTTTAAAAAAAGAGGACATGACCGGGTGGTGGTGGCGCACGCCTTTAATCCCAGCACTCGGGAGGCAGAGCCAGGCGGATCTCTATGAGTTCAATCCCAGCCTGGTCTACAGAGTGAGATCCAGGAAAGGCACAAAGCTACACAGAGAAACCCTGCCTCAAAAAACCAAAAAAAAAAAAAAAAAAAAAAAAAAAGAGAGACATGAAGATGAGGAAGGAAAATGGCGGGGGGGGGGGGTAGGGAGGTGTGGTTGGATCTGGATAGAGTTGGGGACAGGAGTAGGAAGTGAGTATGATCAAATAGATTGTATGGCATTCTCAAATAAAGTATTTTTTTTGGAGCTGAGGATCGAACCCAGGGCCTTGCACTTGTTAGGCAAGCGCTCCACCACTGAGCTAAATCCCCAACCCTTAATAAAGTATTTTAAAAGCTGCTCTATCGGTTTATAAATGGCATCTCGTGGTGTTGACTTGCATTCCTTAGGGATTGATAATGCAGACGTCTTTTCACATGTTCATTCACCATTAGTGTATCTTTTTTAGCAAAGTATCTGTCCATTAAAACATTTCACCCGTTTTCCCCCAGAGCTGTTTCTCTCCTTGAAGTTTTATTTGTGTGATGTGTGTGTGTGTGTGTGTGTGTGTATGTTTGTTGGGTACACTTAAGTGTGTGCATATGTGGAAATGAGAGGTTGACATCTGTTCTTTTTAAATAAACTGTGCTTTTAGTGTCATATCCAAGAAACCTTACCTAACTGAATGTGGTAGTGCATACCTTTAATTCCAGCATTTGTGACATGGCCATAAGAATTAGGAGTTCAAATCCAGCCTGGGATCCGTGAAAACTGAGAGCTGGAGGGGCACTGACCTAACCGAAGCCACACAAAGCTTTTCCCTATTTTCTCCTTCCCTCCACTTCCTATACACTTGTTCCAGTATCACAGAGATGATCTTCCTCAGTTTCCGAAATAATTAACTTTTGATAAGACATTTTCTTGATTAATGCAGCTCCATAGTAAGTTCTCAAGTCAATCAGTGTGAATCTTACAATTTTTTTTCAGTTTTGGCTATTATAGTTCCTTTGCATAAATTTTATAATCAATTTACCTACATATACAAAAGAAAAATAAACACATGTAACAATACCACTGGGATTTTTATTATGACACTATTTTATCTATAAAATAATTTGAGGAGAAACTGAAAACAGTACTGTTTTCTCTTTGTAAACATGTATATCTCTTCATTTATTCAAGTTCCTATTTGATTTCTTTCATCTGTGTTTTATAGTTTTTAGCCCACATATCCTACATATATGTTTTCAAAATTGTATCTAAGTAGTTCATAATTTCAGTATTACAAATGGTAATTTAAATTAAAATTTTACCTGATCCTGAAATATCCCCCCTTTCCAGAGTCTCTTGCAATACTCTCCCTCTATCCGCCTCACACAATCTGATTGCTCATGTTCCCATCCCCACCTGCCCTCAGCCCACTCACAAAATCTCTTCTATTTCCCCTTCCCAGGGATATACAGGTATCCCCCCATTAACTCTCCTTGTTATCTAGTCTCCCTGAGTCTGTGGATTGTAGCAGTCATCCTTTATTTTACAACTAATATTCACTTATAAGTGAGTCCATACCATGTTTGTCTTCCTTGGTCCGGGTTACCTTACTCAGGATAATTTTTTCTAGTTCCATCCATTTGCCTTCAAATATCCTGGTGTCCTTTTTTCTAACTGCTGAGTAATACTCCATTGTGTAAATGTACCACATTTTCTTTATTCATTCCTTGGTTGAGGGACATCTAGGTTGTTTCCTGGTTCTGGCTATTTCAAATAAAGCTGCTATAAACATAGTTGAGCAAGTGTCCTTGTGGTATAATTGAGCATTCTTTGGGTATATGCCTAAGAGCAGTAATAGCTGGGTCTGGAGGTAGTTGATTCCCAGTTTTCTGAGAGACCAACACACTGACTTCCAAAGTGGCTGTACAAGTTTGCACTCCCACCAGCAATGGAGGAGTGTTCCCCTTGCTCCATGTCCTCTCCAGCATGAGCTGTTGCTTGTGTTTTTTATCTTAACCATTCTGACAGATATAAGATGGAATTTCAGAAAATGTGGTGGAAGCAAATCTCCCAGGAATCTGTATAAGGATGACCCCAGCTAAGACTCCTAGCAATAGCAATCGTGGATATATAGCCTGAACTGGCCCTGTCCTATGACCATTTTGGTGCCTAGTCCAATTGTCATCAGAGAGGCTTCATCCACCAATTGATGGAAACAGATACAGACCCAGAGCCAAACATTAGGCAGAGTTTGGGAAATCCTGCAAAAGAGGGGGAAAAAGGATTGTAGGAACCAGAAATGTCAAGGACACTACAAGAAAACTCAACAAACCAACTAACCTGGGCTCATAGGGGCTTGCAGAGACTGATCTAACAATCAGACAGAGAGACAGCATGGAACTGACCTAGGCCCTCTGCATATATGTTACAGTTGTGTAGCTCTGTCCTCTTGTGGGACTCCTAACAGTTGGAACAGAGACTGTCTCAGACTCTTTTACTAGTTTTGGGACCCTACTCCTCATATTGGGTCACCTTGCCCAGCCATAATACATGGGGATGTACTTAGTCTTACTGCAACTTGATATGCTATGTTTTGTTAATACTCATGGGAGACCTGCCCTTTCCTAAACAAACAGAGGAGAAGAAGAGCATTGGGGGTGGGGGGGTGAGAACAGAAAGGAGTGATGAGGAGGAACTGGGAGGAGAAAAGGGAGGGGAAACTGTGGCCAGGATGTAAAATAAATAAACAAATAAATTTTAAATAAATAAATAATAAAGGAAATGAAAGAATATTAAAAATAAATTAATTTTAAAAATTAATTATTGATAGTATGTAGAAATATGATTAATTTGGGGAGGCTGATTATATTCAAGGACAGATAAACTCACTTATTATTAGTCCTAATAGGTCTTTTCGTTGTTTTTGTGTGGTAGTTTCTTTGGGATTTTTCACATCAGTGATCATGATTTTCTAGCCTATGGCCTTGCTACACTGGCTGCCAGCTTCATGCTGGCCATGGGCAAGGGAGGTGCACGTTTTCAATTTAAAAGGCAGAACACTCAGTCTTTAATCTTTCAGTAAGATACCAGCTTTGGGGATGTTGTAGGTGGCTACTTTCAGGTTGAGAAAGTTCCTTTCTATTCCATTTAGGCTAGAGATTTTTTCCACAAATGGATGTTGAACTTAATCAACACCTCTTTTTCATCTACCTAGATAATATGTAGTTAATCTACACTAGTTTTTTTGATATAATGAAGTACCTTGATAGACTTGGAGTGGACACCCATCCTGGCATTCCAAAAATAAATTCTAGTTGACCACTACACATTGCACATCTAAACACATTAATGTATAAGATTTCATAAACTTTGATTAGGAATTTTGTCACCTCACCACATAGCACACACTTGTTTTTTAAATTTTCATTGGTAATAGCACTCTTTTTTTTCTTGCAAATTTTATTTTTATACAGGTATTTGTGTTTCAGTTTTACATATCAGCCATGGGTTCCCCTGTCCTCCCTCCTCCTGCCCCCACCCCTGCCTTCCCCCTAGCCACACTTTTAATCCTAGCCTTCAGGAGGTAGAAATAGGATGGCCAGGAATTCAAGGCCAACCTCTGATGCCCAATGAGTTTGATGCCATCCCGAGCTACATGAGACTTTAACAAAAGAGTTTATTGGTATATTTATGAAGAATATCAGACAATAGATCTCTTTTCTCTTGTCTCTAGCTTTCACACTGGCCTCATAGAATGGGTTGAAAAGTTTTACATCCCCTTCAATCTTCTGGAAGAGTTTCTATGGATAATTTGTATTATTTCTTTCCTAAATATATGGTAGTATTCACCAATGAAACCTTCTGGGCCCAAAGGCTTCTTTGTAGCAATTTGTTAAAACTATATGTTTTTTTGTTTTTGTTTTTGTTTTTTTGAGCTGAGGTTTTAATTACACATTTAACTGATTTAGTTTAGTCATTTCTTTGAGCTTGATTTTATTATATACTGACAAATCAAAGTTACATATATTATTTCTTTTTGAGTAACCTTTAGTAGTTAGTATCTTTCAAGGAATTTATCCATTCCATCTAACCTGTGAAAACTATTGGCATAAAAGTTATTTATAATTTCCCTTTGTTATCTTTTTAAGGTACATAGACTTTATCATGCCCTTTTCTCATCATTGATGTTAGATGTTTGTAATCTCTTTTTATCCCTAGTAAGTCTAACCAGTCTTTCAATTTTATTTATCACTGCCAAGAATTAAATTCCAGTATCTTCATTAGTCCTTTTATTTTTCACATTATGCACAATGTCCTTTTCTTTTTTTCTAGTTTCTTAGGTTTGAAAGCATGCATTGTTGACACCCCTCTTCTCTTTCTTTAGTTACTTGACAACTTTGTACAATATGTTTTGGTCATATTTACCCCTGCCCCAACTTCTCCTGGATCCAGCCCTTTCCACACCCAACTTTGTGGCCTCTCTATTATTTGTTTGTTTGAATCCATAAAGTCCATTTTAGGCTGCCCATTTATTCATGAATGTGTGGTATTCTACTGGACTGCAGTTGACCTGCAAGTAGAAACCCTTAAAAACTGACTCTTCCTTTCCCAACAGCCATCGATTTCCAGTAATCCCTTGGCTAGTGGTGACACTTCATATCCACCTCCTATCTCCACGTTGACATTTAGTCTGCCTGGAACCTGCACAAAACTTGCACATGCTGTCATAACTACTGTGTGTTCATACATGTATGTCTCGCTGTATCTGGGGAACACCATTTCCCTCTATTCATAAGTCCCTCTGGCTCTTACCGTTGTTTTTGTCCCTTCTTCCACAATGATCCATGGGCCTTGGAAGGAGAGGGCGGAGCATAGATGATCCAGTTAGGGCTGAGCATCCTGCAGGTTCTTATTCTCTGCACCCTAGTCAGTTGTGGGTCTCGGTCTTAATCACTATCTACTGCAAACAGAATCTTTCCTAAAGGGTTGAGAGATGTACTGATCTATGGGTATAACACATCATTAGAAGTAGGTTTAATAACATGTTCATTTAGCAGAATAAGAGTAGTAGGTTTTCCCCTTGGCTTATTAATTGTCTAGTCACAGGTTCTTGGCCCAACAGTGGTACCAAACATGGGTTTTATAAGATTAAGCAAAAACTAAACTATCAGAGTTTGGATAAGGCAAACAAACAGAAGGAAAAGAAGCACAAGAAAAAACAGATACTCACTAATTTGCACACTCAGGAATCCCAGAAAAACATTAAGCTGCAAGTCATAGGTTGGTGGGTAAATAGGTAGATAGATAGATAGATAGATAGATAGATAGATAGACAGACCTAGAGGACCTAATGCAGACCCATGCAGGCCCTGTGCATGCTGCTTCAGTTTCTATGAGTTCATATGTGATTTGATCATGTTGACTTGGAGGTCTTGTTTCCTTGGTGTCCTCCATGCCCTCTGGTTCTTACGCTTTTTCTGCCTCCTCTTTCACTAGGTTACCTGACTCCTGAGAGGAGGGATTTGATAGAGACATCCTGTTTGGGGCTGAGTGTTCCAAAGTCTCTCCTCTCTGCATAAAGTCTAGTTGTGAGTCTCTGTATTTGTTCTCATTGGCTGAAGGAGGAATCTTCTCTGATGATGGCTTAGCAAGGCACTGATCTATGAGCAGAGGAGAATATCATCAAAAGTCATTTAATTGCTACATTTTTTGTTGTTATTATTGTTTTAAGAACAGTAGTATTTAGTTTTATCCTTGGTCCCTAGGCTATCTAGTCCCAGGTTCTTGGTTATTCAAACAGTGTCAGGTATGGGTTCCATCTCATGGAGGGAGGCCTTAAGTCAAATCAGATATTGGCAGATATTGGTTGTTTATTTGCATAAGCTTTGTCCCACAAATGCCCCAGCTTATTTTTTGGGGGAAAGGGTTTTTCATGTAATAGCTTTGGCTGTCCTGGAACTTGTTTTGTAGACCATGGTGCCTTAAAAAAATTACAGAGACCTGCCTTCCTCTGTCTCTTGAGTGCTGGGATTAAATGTGTGCACCCCTATATCCTGGCAAGCTCCAGCATATCTTGAAGGCAGAATACTACTGTAGATCAAAGGGTTTGTGACTGTCTTAGTGTTTATGTTTCTCTTTCGGTAGCATGCAGAATACCTATCTGTACCAAAGATGCTAGCACATAGGGGTAAAGGCTCTATGTAGTTTCCAGCTTGACTTCTCCATGTTTAATGAGTTGTGTGGATATTGTCTTCAACAACATGGCCTTGTCATCAATTTGGAAAGAGCAACCTATATAGCAGCCTACTCCTGTGGTCTTCATGCCCCTATTGCACCAGGGGTCATGGCCTACCAGGCCAGTTGTTGTTGTGCTCAAATCATTTATAGCTTGGTAAGAGTGATGGTTACTTTTCTCTGGTAGCATGCACAGCATCTTCCAACACCATGAAACCTAGCCAGTAGGTATGAAGCTTTGATATCAGTGCCAGAATATACTGCGTTCTGTGAACAAGAACTAGGCATCCTCAGAAACAGGGTCTGAATGAGGTAATTTAGATCCTGAAAGATAAATGTCACACTTTTTCTCTCAACTGTGGATGGCAGTTTTGTATCTTCAGATGTATTTCATTGGAATAACCATAGAGGTCAGAAAATTAGTAAGGTACCATGGGTCTGGAGCTTTCAAGAAGAGGAGATAGAAAACAGTGGTATAAAGGCTTAAGGAAGGATCAATGGAACACATCAAAAAATTATCCACCATGACCAATTAGGCTTCATCCCAGGGATACAAGGATGGTTCAACATATGAAAATCTGTCAATGTAATACACTATATAAACAAACTGAAAGGGAAAAAACCCACATGATCATCTCATTAGATGCTGAAAAAGCCTTTGACAAAAATCCAACACCCCTTCATATAAAGGTCTTGGAGATATTAGGGATATAAGGAACATACCTAAGCTTAATAAAAGCAATATACAGCAAGCCAACAGTCAACATCAAATTAAATGGAGAGAAACTCAAAATGATTATACTAAAACCAGGAACAAGACAAGGCTTCCACTCTCCCCATATCTATTCAATATAGTGCTCAAAGTTCTAGCTAGAGCAATAAGACAACAAAAGGACATCAAGGGAATACAAATTGGAAAGGAAGAAGCCAAACTTTTGCTATTTGCAGATGATATGATAGTATACATAAGTGACCCCAAAATTTCTACCAGGGAACTCCTACAGTTCAGTAATGTGGTGGGATACAAGATGACTCAAAAAGCCAGTAGCTCTCCTATATACAAATGATAAAGAGGCTGAGAAAGAAATAGGAGAAACAACACCCTTTACAATAGCCACAAATAATATAAAATATCTTGGGGTAACTCTAACCAAACAAGCGAAAGATCTGTATGACAAGAACTTCAAGTCTTTGAAGAAAGAAATTCAAGAAGATAACAGAAAAATGGAAAGATCTCTGCTGTGGGATGCTCTCTATGCTGCCAATGTGTTGCTCTGATTGGTTAATAAATAAAGTGCTGATTGGCCAGTAGCCAGGCAGGAAGTATAGGTGGGACAAAGAGAGAGGAGAATTCTGGGAACAGGAAGGATGAGTCAGGAGAGCTGCCAGCCACTGCCATGAGGAGCAGATGTTAAGATTAATAGAAATGGGTTAATTTAAGATATAAGAAGTAGACAGCAATCCTGCCATGGCCCATACAGTTTTTAAGTAATATAAGCTTCTGAGTGATTATTTTATAAGTGGGCTGCAGGACTATAGGGGCTTAGTGGGACCCGGAGAGAAACTCTCCAGCTACAAATCTCTCATGTTCACTGATAGGTAGGATTAATATAGTAAAATCTTACAGCAATCTTACCAAAAGCAATCTACTGATTCAATCTAATCCCCATCAAAATACCAACACAATTCCTCACAGACCTCAAAAGAAAATACTCAACTTCATATGGAAAAGGGAGAAGGAATGTGAGGAGAAGAGGGAGGGGAACAAATTATATTTCAGCAAGTTCCTTTCATACTGGCAGGCAGCTATTTGTGGCTTTAGTGGAATAGAATTCTATTCTTAATTCTACTCTAGAGAAACCTTAAATGAGTGTCAATTTACCATCTATTTTCCTTTGCACGCAATAGAGTCATTTAATCTACTTTTACAACTTTTCAAGGTGGTGCCTGTGGTTAATTACATGACCAAGGAACTCAGGCCTAATCTTGGGTGTAGGGATATAATTGTTTTCTTTGATCATCCGCCTGTTTTTCCACGGAAGGAATTCATGAGTCTATAATGCATGAAACTTCCTTGTTCTTATGGTTCATCTTCTGTAAATCTCATATCTAACAAAAGAGAAGGTAACTTCTAGCTTACTTTCGTCTTTTTTGTATCTCTTATAAGAGTAATTGGCAGAATAACCCAAACCACTTCCTAATCATCTTCTCTAATTGTCTTAACCACCTGTATCCTTTAAGGTGACTCAGAAAATCCAATCAAATCATAGATTAAACCAATCCTCATTGCTCTTATAAAAATCATCTTCATTATGAGCTGCAAGGAAATTGCCCAGTGAGGAGTGAGATTTTCCCAAAACACAATCACAGGATGCTACCTACAATGGGATTCCTTCATACAGTAGTCACACCATGCCAAATGCAGCCAGAACATGGCAACAGCAAAGAGAAGGAAACAGCAGAAGCAAGGGACATTCTGAAAACAATCCTCCTGGGGCTTTGCCTCTCCAGCATGGACCCAGAGTAGCTTTGTGATTCTCTGGGCTGTATTCCATAAGCTTCATTGCTGTCTGAAGCTCCTCTGACATGACCACTGGCAATAGTGTTTATATCTGAGAGATAATTGTATGGATTAACTCTCTTAGTATGACTACCAAATAAGCGACAGGTAAGCAATTGGGGCTTTTCCTTGTCTTTTCCAATGGTACAATGCACATATACCAATTTCTCAGGTATAGTAACCAAAGCATGTAGGACTCTCTTTTCAATTGGCTATCTCTGAAATGGAGTGGATGGAGATGGGGACCAAAACTGCCAATATTTATGTTTGTTAGTGTAAGAGCAACCATCCAAAGGGCCCTCCCTTCACTATCATCTCAAAACAGAGAACCCTGCCTGACAAAGAGTTAACCCTAAGTTCCAGAATGCTGAGTTGAGGAAGGAATAGGTAAGTGAACCAGATCTACAGGAGGCAGGTTCTGAACCTGGTTGGTATGTACCTGACTCAACTTGCCTCTGGCTTCTGAGACCCAAAAGGGCTGGGCTTTGCTTCAAATGAACTCCAGCTGACAGCCTTGAGTAGCTTGCAGGAGAAATAACAGTGAAGCTTGATAAGTCAATTTATAATTAGATAGAACAATACTTAAAGTTGCAAAGTATTCAGTCGTACCCAGATCTTAGACAGGAAATGTCTACTTATCGCTTTGACCGACCTGCTTAACACTGTTCATCCGTCTAAATCCTATAGGATGGAGAAGCAGGAGGAAGAAATTAGACATGCAGAAATTTATGATCCAGCAGAGACTACTGAGAATCTGGCTATTTTTTTTAAGAGAAAGTATATAATTTTTCTATGTGGAAAGTTATAGAAGAATCCCTGATTTCAAGACTCGATGGGTAAGCATTCATGGAGAAGATGAGGCAGCAAAGATCGCAACCAGCCATGAATGAGCTTTTAGGGGGCAGAGTTGAAACACATCTAAGATTAGAGAAACAGGGTAAGTTATTCCATATATACCTGCCCTGGTGAATCAGTATAGACCAAGTGGAAGAGAAACATAGTCTCTGTATTCAGGGATAAGCTCCAAGCTTATCCACAAAATAAGTACTTCTGGTCTGAGGATTCTCTCCTTTTGGGGGAGAGTTTTCATCATTATCATAACCATTACAAGTGGCATAAAAATTATTGGCATAATAGTCATTTTTTAATCATGGGCTCATCAGCCAACAGAGCCAGAAGTACAATTTACTTTGAAGCAGATCAATTATAAGCCAGGCTTTGTTTTTTGTTTGCTTGTTTGTTTTGTTTTTTTAAGATTTATTTATTACGTACACAGAAGAGGGTGCCAGATCTCATTACAGATGGTTGTGAGCCACATGTGGGTGCTGGGAATTGAACTTAGGACCTCTGGAAGAGCAGTTGGTGCTCTTAACCTCTGAGCCATCTCTCCAGCCCCAGGCTTGGTTTTTTAATAATATGATATCCTAAGATGATGATTGATCACAAGTTCAATATCTGTCATATGATTTTTAGCTCTCAAAACAAAACTGGTAATAGTATTTTTCATAACAATATTATCACTAAAATAGAGAAAATCTAATTATTTTAATAAAACCTATGAAACAAAATAGCACTTTTTTGTTTTGAGTTAAAATTGTAATTTCTGTGTTATTTCACTACTTTTTTGCTTTAGATGCTGTAAACTTTTAGGCTTTAAAACCACACAATGAAGAAAATGTCAGCTCTCCACAAACACAGGTCTATGTAGCTAATGACAGGGCTCAGTCACTGTGCGATGGAATTTAGTCTGGTTCTTTAGCCATAACCCAAGAATCACACAAATTTAACAGTTCTAGATCATATCGGTAGTCAAGTCTTCTAGTTGGAGCAAATTCAGGAAGCAGGTATGAGGGTGGCCCTGATGGGCACCTAGGCTCAAAACTATTCCTACTGGAGCAAAGCCCCATCATCTCCCTCCGTGTGGATTCCTCCCTTTCAAGACAGGTCCACCGCAGAGATGAGTAAACAGCATCTTTAATACATTACCAGTTCAGTACCGGTCTCCCTAGGCCAGAGTCTCTGCAGCTACACGTGTCATTTGAACAAAACCAGGGTGTAAGGTGGGGCAGTTGGATTAGGGAGCACAGGGAATCCCTGAGACATTAGTCACCTTATCATAGTTACATAAAATAATTACTCTATCTGAGTTTTGCAATTATCTTTCTAAATTAGTGACCTAGTGTCCCTCTTCTAATACTCGAATCACTAAGGAAAAAAATTCTCACTGAGGAAAAAATGAGACAGGGAAGATGAGTTTTGCACACATCCAACTTTATCACACTTCTTAGAGCCTGTATATTCAGAGGAGACTTAAACTGAGCAGTCAGAGAAGATTTAAGCACTTAGCTTAATTAGTGCCAGAGAGAAGGTATGAGTAAGTGGGTGGATTATTTTATTTATACTAGGCTAAAAAAACATAATTAATTTCTTAAAGGGAACATTGTCATACCCAAGAGTAATAATATTAATTTGATTTTTTTTTACTTATAAACCCAGTACCTAATGCTTACAAATGGCCCCAAAAATCACACTTATGATTAAAAGGCTAATATTTTTATCCACCAAGTGACATTTTAAAAAAATGCATATTTGACTTCCAATGACTTCACATTGACTGCAGTGGTTCTGGACTGTGTAAACAAGCAACAAAAATTCAACAGCTTTACTTAACAAGCCAAAATAAAACTCCTAGCCCACCAAGTGAAGTCTATCGTGTCAGTACTAATTTGACTCTTTCTCTTCAGTCAGGTTTGACTTTCAGTAAGTTTCCAAATCTATCCTGAAGCAATTTATTTCCACCCTAGTGTCATGGGTTAGTGGTTTTGCGGCTGCAAGGACCTTCAGAACTTCTGAGACCGAGTTTGGAGAGGTGCAGTCTTGTCAACTTCAGTGAGCACCCGAAGGTTCCAGATGGGACATGCGTGTTAAATCTGCACTAAGCAAGTTATGGAAGCCCCATGCTGCATTCCTGAAGCCTGTGTGTTGGGTGGGCTTCTCCACTGGATTCTATTGCTCTGGTGCATGGAACTCCAGATATCCATCATCATGTGGAAAACGAAAAAAGGGCTCTGGAAGTGAAAGCCATTCTTATATAATGCAGCAGCCAGTAGTTCCTATCTTTGTCATGGACTTTTCATAAGAAAATTCTTTAGTGTCTTTGAAGGCCAAATTCCAAATGCTGATGTCTGATTTTACCCACAGAGACCAGAAGAAGAGAATCAAGTTAGGAATCGTCTCTAGGAACCATCAACTCTACTCATTTTTAAGATTAAACTGGACAGAAAGAAGAAAAGAAAATACCCTGAATTCCTGTTACATGCTAAGCATTATCTGAGTGTTAAACTAAGTTATTCTCAGAGTTGTGTAATTATCCCCACTTCCCAAATGTATAAACACAACCAGATATAGAGATGTTCCCAAATTTTACTGGTAGTATATGTGGAAATCTAGGACAGAAGTGATCTATGTGTCTGGACGTAAAAATCAATGTTCCCCTCCCACCCACCCAGTCTATCATTCTAAGCTCCCAGAACAGATCTTTAAACTGCTCTGAGAGAAGAGACAGTTAAGTCATGCTGATGGACCTGCAGGAAGTCTTCAGGGCAGCTCTCAGCTGAGTTCACTAAGTATTCCTGGAATAGGGACTTCTGAGAATCACAGGGAGTGGGAATGTTTGGTTCTCATGAAGAAGTAATTCTTATTTGGATCCTGTTGCAGGATCTTAATCTGAACATGACAACATGACAGAAAAAAATATGCCTTTAATTTTGATAAGGCAACCCCATGAGTATGATTATATTCAGGAACAAATGAATCAGACATTCAGTAGAACTAATAGCTGGGACTTTCACACATGCAAAGTTTGTTTTAATAGTATGAGATGTGTATGCTTATATAATAGCACATGAGCTTCACCAAATGGCCCCAGACAACCCAGGGCAGGGTGGGTTGGGTGTGAGTGGGTAAAGCGAGAGAATGGGGAGGAAGGAGCCACATACCTGAGTCTGCTCTGATGGTGATCCAGGCTTCTGCTTCCTCAGACTGTAACTTGTTGAAGTTAGGGAAGCAAAAGTCTCTGCAGATATCACCACAGCAACCTTTATGCCCTAAAATACCAGAAATGGTGTTCCTTCACAGAAGGCACTTAGGCCCCTCTTAGGTAGGGACAATACTTATTCCATACTGCTGCTAAATGGCCTGACATATCCAATTGCACCCAGACAATAATAACATTTGGTGGTTATCCAAAGGGAAACAGAAGCAATGGAAAATTCATGGAGACTTCCCAAGAATACTGACTCTGCAGGAGGCATTTTATTTCACAGCCCAGCAGGACTATGACCCACTAAATTGTATACTTTCAAATTTTTTTATGGTATATGAAATATATCTGAAAAGATATGTTCTTTTTTAAAAGGTGGGAATTACCTTCTGGACAATGCTTTTGACAAAGGCTTAGTATTTCTGTCTTTTCAGAGCCTATTATAGGCCTCTAACTCACTTTTTAAAATCAATTCTTATGTATAAATTTGGATGGCATGAAACACTTACACAAAATGAGCTTGTATAGTTTACTAGGTAGTTATTATAGGCCACATACCACCTCCATCAGTGAGTAAGTGCTTTCATTCAGGTTCTTTAAGCCGGGAAGCCCAAGGCAAGAGAATTTTAGTTACATGGGGAATACAGCTGGTAAGAGGCAGAGCTGAAAGTTGAACTCAAGTCTTTCTGACTACGAAGACTATAATTTTATCCATTATGCTAAGCAAGTAAGAAAAAGAAGAAAGACTGAACACAAAGAATACAAAAAAAAAAAAAAAAAGAATTGATGAAGTTCTGAGTCAGCAGGCTATGAAAAAAATTCCAAGTTCTAAATGAATGCTGGAATCCAGTACAAGGCTGGCTTTAAATTTAATTCAGAATGGGTGTGAGGCACCAAAGTCTTCCTGACAAAACCACTTTCACAAAAAAGATACACAATTTCAAAAGAGTCACACCACTTAGAAGGACTATAATATCCATGGAAAAAATCTAACTTTCTGTGTCTGTGTTAGCTTAGGAGTCCCTTGGTTATAGGAGCAATGGTGTCTTTCGGGGGCAAATCCATTAGCATGTCTGTGAACAGATATTCATTCTATATGGTTGCCAAGCTCGAGGGACTGACTGGATAATAACTGTCCCCGAAGCAGTACCCAGACAGAAGATGACAGACTCCAGACATGTGGTGAACCTGAAACTTTAGGCCAGGCTTCAGTATCCAGTAGGGTGAGTCACTTTTCCTTCTGATGCCACTGTGATTTTAGTCCCATTTTAATTTTTTTTTAGACTTTCATTTCATGATCTGTAAAGGAGGTGACAATAGTATTGACCTTACAAGTATACTTGAGAAATAAAAATAGACAAGTAAGCAAAAACAGAAGACAGTAATCACTTCATTAATGACAGCTGCTGTTACCATTTCCTGGTGGTGAGTACAGAAGAGGTGATTTATCATGCCTAATGCACTTTTTTAATTATTTTGCTACCCTTAAACACACAAGATATACATTATGTACATATACTTTCCCAAGAGATTAGGCCTAAAGATGCCAGACTACCAGTGAATAGTAGGGCACTGGAAGGAAGTCCTACTCTAAAGTCATCTTAAACACTTCTGAAAACATTCCTTTTATTTATAGACCCTATACTTGGATAGCCAAAAAAAGTGGCTTACACAGAATCAGCGAATATGTCTTCTTTTCATGGCTTACAGCTTCTCATACATTAGCCTTTCATATTATTGTGTTTCAGTAGACCTGACATTCTTAAAATGGTGTATAGATGGTATAAATCTCAGATTCATTTATGCATAATGGTTATATAATAAGAGTGAGCTAACATAATGGTTAAAGCAACGGCATACAATAGGATAAGTTATATGTTCAAATCTTGACACTTTCAGCATCTAGCTATGATTTTGAATGCTTTTAAACCTATGTCTTCATTTGTGATGTGGGGAAAAACATACACATGCAAATGTTATGAGACAACATGATAAGAGAGATATGTTTACTGAATACAGTAAATTTTCAACAAATGGTAGCATAATATTATTGCAAAAGCCATTAATTGAGTAAGCTTAGTGGCCTGGGTCATTTACAATTAGAAAAAAAAAAAAACAAACCCTTCACTGTGCACCTGCCAAGTATCTTACACTCTGCTATCTTCTTGAACACTAGATAATGAAAACCAATTGCACAAATCAATCCTCCACAGCGAGGTCTCTGCTTCTCACTGTGTGTGACCCTAAAGGAGAGTGTCCAGAGCATGTCTCTGTTGTGGAAGGCGAGGCCATTAACACCCTTTCTGCAATCATCTTACAGACGAGAATGTGAAGAAGGAAGATAAACATGCAAGGGGTGGAGTTAAGTTAGATTAGAAATGAATCAGCCCATCCCACAGAAGACAGCACCCAAGCTAGAAGCTATATAAGGGTCACTGTCCCAATTTATCGACACCCTGCAAGCTGCCTCAGGCCTTATCCTACTTGTTCCTTTGGCGAACCAGGTGAGAGGAATTTAAATCTATAGGATTTGTTTCTCTTATGCCAGATATCCTGAGCTAAGTCTGAGCTCAGGCATAGAGAGTATCATATTTTGCTACTTTTCCTTTTGTTGTTACTTCTTTTATTTTTAGTTTGCTGTTTGGGTTGGTTAATTTAGTTTATTCTGAGTCTTTAGAAATCAATTCTCCTTTATTGAGGAGAATAAATCCAGTTGAAGTCTGTCTTTGTGTAGCCCACAGGTTTTCAATCTGCAGGTCATGACCCCCTTTGGAAGTCAAACAACCTTTTACCAGGGCCACATATCAGATATCCCATATATCAGATATTTACATTATGATCCGTAATAGTAGCAAAATCACAGCTATGGAGTAGCAACAAAAATAATTTTATCATTGGGGGGTAACTACAACCTGAGGAACTGTATTAAAGGGTCATATCATTAGGAAGGTTTGAGAACTGCTGTTCTAGACCATCTCATATTCTCCCTAGTATTTCCATATGTCATCTTTGTGGGCATGTGAAAGAGACTGGTAGGATGGTGTAGTTTCTTTGTGGTTCACTGTTGGTTTGTAGACCTTTGAGATCTAATTCTCCACTTCCAAATTCTTGTCTGAATTGCTAATGTTTAAAAGGAATAGTGTTTAATTGAAGGCTGATATTGTGCCAGTTTCTGACTTGGGATAAGGGCTATACTGTCTCTAGGTTCTACAGTACCAAGGTATTATTGAGACACTATGGTGATATTTTATTTGTGCTGAAATGTGATTTTATTTGTATGTTTATAAAGTTGCCTGGAGATAAGAGCTAAGAGAAAGCCATTAAGCAGAAGTCTGGTAGTGGTAGCACAAGCCCTTAATCCGATCACATGGCAGGCAGAGTCTCTATGTGTTCAAGGACACAAACCTTTAATCTCAGTACGAACCATAGAGACCTGGAGGTCTGTATAGACAGGCAGTGATGAGGAGGTCATGTGGTTGGGTTTAGAGCCAATGAGAATGTAGAACAGAAAGACAATACAAAGACAGGACATAGGAAGAAGGTCTCTCTCTCAGGAGAAGGACGGCAGTGAGTGGTAAGGTAAGGTGGTCTTAGCACTTGGCTATTGCTCGATATCTGGGCTTTTAACTCTTTATTTGGCTCTGTTGCTTATTTTAAAAGATGGTTTAGAATTACATCTACAAGACATTTCGCCCATTTTTAATTTTCCTTAGGTCTTTTGGGTCTAGTTTGCTTTCTGATAAACAAAAAGGATTTAGCTGTTAAGGCATCTGTCACTTTTGCCCCAGCTGGGGATGGGAGAGCATGCATGTAATTCTGCCACTTGGGAGGTGGAAGCAAGAGAGATAAGGAGTCAATTGCCAAACTTTGCTACAAAGCAACTTTTTGAGGCCATCCTGAGATACATGAGATCCTGTCTCTAAAATAAAAATAAAGAAAGAAAGGACTGAAGAAAGAACAGAAGGAAGGGAAAGGAAAGGAAGAGAGAAAAGAAAAGAGCCTGAGCAAATAACTGAACAGGTAAAGTGCCTGCCATACATGCATAAGGGCCTGCGTTCAGATGTAGAGCACCTATGTAAAAGTTGGGTGTGGTAGCATGTGTTTGTAATTCAGTGATGGGTTAGGGAGAGAAGCTGCTGGCTCTCCAGAGCTCATTTGCTAGCCAATCTAGCCAAATCAATGAGCTCCAGGTTCACTGACAGACCTTGTCTCAAATACAAGGTGGAAAACTGGGGGAATGGCTCAGTGTCTAAAGAACTTATGGTACAAATGTGTGGGCCCAAGTTCAAATGCCTAGAACCCATGTATAGCTGGGCACAGCAGTGCACATCTGAAATCCCAATGTTCCTATAGCTAGTCTGGCAACACAGTGATGAACACCACCCAAAAAGAAAACCATGAGGCCAGGTGGTGGTGGTGCATGCCTTTAATCCCAGCACTCAGGAGGCAGAGCCAGGGGCATCTGTGTGTATTTGAGGCCAGCCTGGTCTACAGAGCGAGATCCAGGACAAGCTCCAAAACTACACAGAGAAACTCTGTCTTGGAAAAAAAAAAATGAAACCATGACTCAAACAATGTGGAAAGTGCTGAGATTTTCCTCTGATCTCCACACATGCACCATGGCACATGTGTGCCTGTTCTCATGCACAAATACAAACACACATACAAACAACTCACTCACATATAAAGGAAAAATATAAAAACAATGTGAAGGATGATTTGGTTTCCACACACATGCCCATATATGTGCATTGTATCCCCAAACACAAATGTGCATGCACACCCACACAAACACATACATGTATGACACTCATGCCAGGAAATAAATGAAAAGGAAAAAAGAGAGAAAAGAAAAGAAGGGGCAAGAAGAAGTATGGAGAGAAAAGAATAGGAGAAAGCAGAAGAGACAAGACAGACTGGAAAATTTGGAAGTCCAGAGTAACCCCTGGGACACCAATATACTCAGAGATGTTATATCAAGAAAATATTAATCAAATAAATAATATGTAGAGCTGAGATCATCCCAGCTGGTCCAGGAACATTCCCAAAGTCCCCATTGTGTTGACTGACATTACAGAAACCCTGAGCCATATTTATACGTTGAGGTTGAAGAAAGAAAAGAGGTTTTAAGTTATTTTATCAGCAGTTCTCAACCTGTGTAGGTCAGGACCCCTTTGGGTGGATCCAAAAACCCTTTCATATGGGTCATAGATCAAATATTCTACATATAACATATTTACATTATGATTCCTAACAGTAGCAAAATTACAGTTATGAAGTAACAATGAAAATAATTATATTTGAGGGTTATTGCAACATGAGGAACTATATTTTAGGGTCTCAGCATTAGGGAGGTTGAGAACCACTACATTATATATATATATATATATATATATATATATATATATATATATATATACATTAAAATAAGACCTGTTAGTAAATTGAAAGAAAATGAGATCTCTCTCTGTCCCATTCTTTCTGTCTCTATCTCTGTTTCTTTCTCCTCTAGGTTCATTTAAACTTGGGGAAAACAAGATGACAGACCTCTTAAGAAGTGTTGTCACTGTCATTGATATATTCTACAAATACACCAAGCAAGATGGAGAATGTGGCACACTGAGCAAGGATGAGCTAAAGGAACTTCTGGAGAAAGAGTTTCGTCCAATTTTGAAGGTATGGGCCAAGTCTGAAGTCTTCTGGAGTTCTGTATGTGTTCTAAGACCAAAATTAGTGGGAAAGTGCCTGGCCCCAGCTGATTTTGAGCAAACCCAAGGAATAGACTTTTGAACTAGGGCATCATAAATCTATTATCATTAAAGACAGATGTTTCTTCCATACATTTCTGTGTCCTTCCACTTTTTAGAACCTAACTTTCTCATATACTCAGGCTTCCCATTCCAAGTAAATAAATAAATTTGTGCTAAGAAATTAGCCAATTGATTGATTGGTTATTCTAATAAATGGGGAACAATGTTATAAAGGAATGTCATCTTCTTCCACAGATCACAATGGTCTTTATTTTCTATTAACCCTTCATATATGCTAGATCCTATTAACCTAAAGTAATACTTAAATAAATTGAAATCATATAACACACAATATACACTAGGTGATACTAGGTTGTTTTAGCTGAGAATAAGGCTGGGATAACCAAGTCTTCCTTGATGTGTCTCTCATATACAGAATCCAGATGATCCAGACACAGTAGAAGTCATCATGCATATGCTGGATCGAGATCATGACCGAAGACTAGACTTTACTGAGTTTCTTTTGATGGTATTCAAACTGGCTATGGCCTGCAACAAGGTTCTTGGAAAAGAATACTGTAAAGCTTCAGGGTCAAAGAAGCATAGACATGGTCATCAACAGCAAAAGGAAGAAAGTGAAACAGAAGAGGAAAAGGAGACACCAAGACAGAAATCAGGTTTGAGACATTCAAGTTGGAGTGAGGGAGAGGAGCATGGACATAGTTCTGGGAGCTCATCGGGTACTGGAAAACGTAGACGTAGGTCCAACTCTAGGTGGCTGGAAAGGCAAGGTGAATTCTCCAGCTCAGAGGAACTTAGGAAAAAACACCATGGGTCTATCTCTGGTCACTCTTGGAGAAGTAACAAAGAGAGACATGGTTCGAGCTCTGAAGAATTAGAAGGTAAAAGAAACAACTCACATGGTAGGTCCTCCAGTGAGTCTGGGGAAGAATATGAATCTGGATCTAGGTTAAACAGTCAGGGAAGAAAAGGTAATAGTGGATTTTTACATGGACTGGAGAAGAACAAACATAAATCAAATTCTACTCAGTCAGGAAAGGCTGAAGAACAAAAGCTTGGGCCTAGCTTTGCAACTTCAGGAAACAGTAAGATACAAAGTCATACATGTGGTTACAGCAATTCTGGTGGATGTTGTAAGCCACAAAATGCTTCAAGTTCTTGTCAGGCAAGTAGCTCTGGGTGGCAAGGAAATCAATCTTGCTGTACCCAGTCAAGATGTCAGTCAGGAACTAGCAGAGGACAAGGCTATGGATGTGTCTCAGGAGGTCAGTCCTCTAGATGTTGTCAACCTGAACATAGATCCTGTAGCCAGTCTTCTAGTCAGAGAGGGTATGGATCTAAACAATGTGGTCAACCTCAGAATTGTGGAAGTCAGCAGAGGATGGGCTCATGTCATTCATCATGCTGTGGGTCTGGAGCAACTCAATCTTCTAGTTATGATCAACATGGAACCAGGTCCTGTGGACACCCTTCAAGCTCTCATCAAAAGGGATGTAGTTCGAATGAATTTTCCAAGTGTGGCCACCATGGGTCTGGTTCACGGAAGTCATCATGCTGTGAACAACATGGAACAAATTCAAGGCAGTCTTCTGGCTTTGAACAACAAGGACATGGATCAGGTCAGTCTTGCTGTGGACAACATGGTACTACCTCAGGTCAATCCTCAGGTTGTAGTCAACATGGATCTCACTTGGGTCACTCATCTGGTTTGGGGCAGCATGAGTCCGGTTGTGGTCAGTCTTCAAGCTCTGGACATCATGGGTCATCAAGCTCAGGTCAGTCACCAAATTCTGGGCATCATGGGTGTGGTTATGGTCAGTCATCTAGCTCTGTGCAACATGGATCTGGTTCTGTCCAGTCACCAAGTTCTGGGCAGCATGGGTCTGGTTATGGTCAGTCATCTAGCTCTGTGCAGCATGGGTCTGGTTCTGTCCAGTCACCAAGTTCTGGGCAGCATGGGTCTGGTTATGGTCAGTCATCTAGCTCTGTGCAACATGGGTCTGGTTCTGTCCAGTCACCAACTTCTGGGCAGCATGGGTCTGGTTATGGTCAGTCATCTAGCTCTGTGCAGCATGGGTCTGGTTCTGTCCAGTCACCAAGTTCTGGGCAGCATGGGTCTGGTTATGGTCAGTCATCTAGCTCTGTGCAGCATGGGTCTGGTTCTGGTCAGTTACCGAGCTCTGAGCATCATGGGTCTGGTTCTGTTCAGTCACCAAGGTCTGGGCAGCATGGGTCTGGTTATGGTCAGTCATCTAGCTCAGTGCAGCATGGGTCTGGTTCTGGTAAGTCACCAAGTTCTGGGTATCATGGGTCTTCAGGATCCAGACAGTCATCTACATTTGGGCAGCATGAACATGGCCCAGGTGAGTCATCACAGAATGAGAAGCATGGGTCAGGTTCAGGTGTATCATCTAAAGCAGAGAAACAAAGGCCTAGATATGGTCAGTCATCTGCAACTGGTACAAAAGGGTCAGGATATGAGGAATTTCAGCATACAAAGTCGAAATCAAACATTGATGGAAAACAGGGATATTCACAGGAGCAGTCAAGAGACAGCAGGACACAGGCTCAGACTAGGCATGAACAGGCCTCACAATCAACATCTGGGAGAAGTCCCAGAGGGACACCTGTTCATTCTGAGTCCAGTGAGGGTGAGGAACACTCAGGAGTCTCACACAGAAACTCAGGATCCACTCAAGGTCATGGTGGAGTTCAGCATAGGGAGTCGGGGTCCCCAAGTCACGGACCACGGGATCATCCTCAAAGGGAATCTAGGGACAGCACTAGACAGCCTCAGTCTGGACATCAACAGCCCTCACATTCAGGATCAGGGAGAAGTCCCAGAGGGGCACCTGTTCATCCTGAGTCCAGTGAGGGTGAGCAAAACTCAGTAGTCTCACACAGAAACTCAGGATCCACTCAAGGTCAAGGTGGAGTTCAGCATGGAGAGTCTGGGTCCCCAGGTCATGGAACACAGGGACATCCTCAAAGACAGTCTAGGGACAATACTAGACGGCCTCAGGCTGGTCATCAACAGCCCTCACATTCAACATCTGGGAGAAGTCCCAGAGGTGCACCAGTTGATCCTGAGTCCAGTGAGGGTGAGCAACACTCAGTAGTATCCAGGAGACACTCAAGATCCCCACAAGGTCATGGTGGAGTTCAGCATGGAGAGTCTGGATCCCCAGGTCATGGAACACAGGGACATCCTCAAAGGCAGTCTAGGGACAGTACTAGACAGCCTCAGGCTGGTCATCAACAGCCCTCACATTCAGGTTCAGGGAGAAGTCCCAGAGGGGCACCTGTTCATCCTGAGTCCAGTGAGGGTGAGGAACACTCAGTAGTATCCAGGAGACACTCAAGATCCCCACAAGGTCATGGTGGAGTTCAGCATGGAGAGTCTGGCTCCCCAGGTCATGGAACACAGGAACATCCTCAAAGGCAGTCTAGGGACAGTACTAGACAGCCTCAGGCTGGTCATCCACAGCCCTCACATTCAGGTTCAGGAAGAAGTCCCAGAGGGGCACCTGTTCATCCTGAGTCCAGTGAGGGTGAGGAACACTCAGTAGTATCCAGGAGGCACTCAGAATCCACTCAAGGTCATGGTGGAGTTCAGCATGGAGAGTCTGGCTCCCCAGTTCCCAGTACACAGGGACATCCTCCAAGACAGTCGAGGGATAGCACTAGACAGCCTCAGGCTGGTCATCAACAGCCCTCACATTCAGGTTCAGGGAGAAGTCCCAGAGGGGCACCTGTTCATCCTGAGTCCAGTGAGGGTGAGGAACGCTCAGTAGTATCCAGGAGGCACTCAGAATCCACTCAAGGTCATGGTGGAGTTCAGCATGGAGAGTCTGGCTCCCCAGGTCATGGAACACAGGGACATCCTCAAAGGCAGTCTAGGGACAGTACTAGACAGCCTCAGGCTGGTCATCAACAGCCCTCACATTCAACATCTGGGAGAAGTCCCAGACGTACACCTGTTCATTCTGAGTCCAGTGAGGGTGAGGAACACTCAGTAGTCACACACAGACACTCAAGATCCACCCAAGGTCATGGTGGAGTTCAGCATGGAGAGTCTGGCTCCCCAGGTCATGGAACACAGGGACATCCTCAAAGGCAATCTAGGGACAGTACTAGACAGCCGCAGGCTGGTCATCAACAGCCCTCACATTCACGTTCAGGGAGAAGTCCCAGAGGGGCACCTGTTCATCCTGAGTCCAGTGAGGGTGAGGAACACTCAGTAGTATCCAGGAGACACTCAAGATCCCCACAAGGTCATGGTGGAGTTCAGCATGGAGAGTCTGGATCCCCAGGTCATGGAACACAGGGACATCCTCAAAGGCAGTCTAGGGACAGTACTAGACAGCCTCAGGCTGGTCATCCACAGCCCTCACATTCAGGTTCAGGGAGAAGTCCCAGAGGGGCACCTGTTCATCCTGAGTCCAGTGAGGGTGAGGAACACTCAGTAGTATCCAGGAGGCACTCAGAATCCACTCAAGGTCATGGTGGAGTTCAGCATGGAGAGTCTGGCTCCCCAGTTACCAGTACACAGGGACATCCTCCAAGACAGTCGAGGGATAGCACCAGACAGCCTCAGGCTGGTCATCAACAGCCCTCACATTCAGGTTCAGGGAGAAGTCCCAGAGGGGCACCTGTTCATCCTGAGTCCAGTGAGGGTGAGGAACACTCAGTAGTATCCAGGAGACACTCAGAATCCACTCAAGGTCATGGTGGAGTTCAGCATGGAGAGTCTGGCTCCCCAGGTCATGGAACACAGGGACATCCTCAAAGGCAGTCTAGGGACAGTACTAGACAGCCTCAGGCTGGTCATCAACAGCCCTCACATTCAACATCTGGGAGAAGTCCCAGAGGTACACCTGTTCATTCTGAGTCCAGTGAGGGTGAGGAACACTCAGTAGTCACACACAGACACTCAAGATCCACCCAAGGTCATGGTGGAGTTCAGCATGGAGAGTCTGGGTCCCCAGGTCATGGAACACAGGGACATCCTCAAAGACAGTCTAGGGACAGTACTAGACAGCCTCAGGCTGGTCATCAACAGCCCTCACATTCAACATCTGGGAGAAGTCCCAGAGGTGCACCTGTTCATTCTGAGTCCAGTGAGGGTGAGCAACACTCAGTAGTATCCAGGAGGCACTCAGAATCCACTCAAGGTCATGGTGGAGTTCAGCATGGAGAGTCTGGCTCCCCAGTTCCCAGTACACAGGGACATCCTCCAAGACAGTCGAGGGATAGCACTAGACAGCCTCAGGCTGGTCATCAACAGCCCTCACATTCAGGTTCAGGGAGAAGTCCCAGAGGGGCACCTGTTCATCCTGAGTCCAGTGAGGGTGAGGAACACTCAGTAGTATCCAGGAGGCACTCAGAATCCACTCAAGGTCATGGTGGAGTTCAGCATAGAGAGTCTGGCTCCCCAGTTCCCAGTACACAGGGACATCCTCCAAGACAGTCGAGGGATAGCACTAGACAGCCTCAGGCTGGTCATCAACAGCCCTCACATTCAGGTTCAGGGAGAAGTCCCAGAGGTGCACCTGTTCATCCTGAGTCCAGTGAGGGTGAGGAGCACTCAGTAGTATCCAGGAGGCACTCAGAATCCACTCAAGGTCATGGTAGAGTTCAGCATGGAGAGTCTGGCTCCCCAGGTCATGGAACACAGGGACATCCTCAAAGGCAGTCTAGGGACAGTACTAGACAGCCTCAGGCTGGTCATCAACAGCCCTCACATTCAACATCTGGGAGAAGTCCCAGAGGTACAACTGTTCATCCTGAGTCCAGTGAGGGTGAAGAACACTCAGTAGTCACACACAGACACTCAAGATCCACCCAAAGTCATGGTGGAGTTCAGCATGGAGAGTCTGGATCCCCAGGTCATGGAACACAGGGACATCCTCAAAGGCAGTCTAGGGACAGTACTAGACAGCCTCAGGCTGGTCATCAACAGCCCTCACATTCAACATCTGGGAGAAGTCCCAGAGGGGCACCTGTTCATCCTGAGTCCAGTGAGGGTGAGGAACACTCAGTAGCATCCAGGAGGCACTCAGAATCCACTCAAGGTCATGGTGGAGTTCAGCATGGAGAGTCTGGCTCCCCAGTTCCCAGTACACAGGGACATCCTCCAAGACAGTCGAGGGATAGCACTAGACAGCCTCAGGCTGGTCATCAACAGCCCTCACATTCAGGTTCAGGGAGAAGTCCCAGAGGTGCACCTGTTCATCCTGAGTCCAGTGAGAGCGAGGAACACTCAGTAGTATCCAGGAGACACTTAAGATCCCCACAAGATCATGGTGGAGTTCAGCATGGAGAGTCTGGGTCCCCAGGTCATGGAACACAGGGACATCCTCAAAGGCAGTCTAGGGACAGTACTAGACAGCCTCAGGCTGGTCATCAACAGCCCTCACATTCAGGTTCAGGGAGAAGTCCCAGAGGGGCACCTGTTCATCCTGAGTCCAGTGAGGGTGAGCAACACTCAGTAGTATCCAGGAGGCACTCAGAATCCACTCAAGGTCATGGTGGAGTTCAGCATGGAGAGTCTGGCTCCCCAGTTCCCAGTACACAGGGACATCCTCCAAGACAGTCGAGGGATAGCACTAGACATCCTCAGGCTGGTCATCAACAGCCCTCACATTCAGGTTCAGGGAGAAGTCCCAGAAGGGCACCTGTTCATCCTGAGTCCAGTGAGGGTGAGGAACACTCAGTAGTATCCAGGAGGCACTCAGAATCCACTCAAGGTCATGGTGGAGTTCAGCATGGAGAGTCTGGCTCCCCAGTTCCCAGTACACAGGGACATCCTCCAAGACAGTCGAGGGATAGCACTAGACAGCCTCAGGCTGGTCATCAACAGCCCTCACATTCAGGTTCAGGGAGAAGTCCCAGAGGGGCACCTGTTCATCCTGAGTCCAGTGAGGGTGAGGAACGCTCAGTAGTATCCAGGAGGCACTCAGAATCCACTCAAGGTCATGGTGGAGTTCAGCATGGAGAGTCTGGCTCCCCAGGTCATGGAACACAGGGACATCCTCAAAGGCAGTCTAGGGACAGTACTAGACAGCCTCAGGCTGGTCATCAACAGCCCTCACATTCAACATCTGGGAGAAGTCCCAGACGTACACCTGTTCATTCTGAGTCCAGTGAGGGTGAGGAACACTCAGTAGTCACACACAGACACTCAAGATCCACCCAAGGTCATGGTAGAGTTCAGCATGGAGAGTCTGGCTCCCCAGGTCATGGAACACAGGGACATCCTCAAAGGCAATCTAGGGACAGTACTAGACAGCCTCAGGCTGGTCATCAACAGCCCTCACATTCAACATCTGGGAGAAGTCCCAGAGGTACACCTGTTCATCCTGAGTCCAGTGAGGGTGAGCAACACTCAGTAGTCACACACAGACACTCAAGATCCACCCAAAGTCATGGTGGAGTTCAGCATGGAGAGTCTGGATCCCCAGGTCATGGAACACAGGGACATCCTCAAAGGCAGTCTAGGGACAGTACTAGACAGCCTCAGGCTGGTCATCAACAGCCCTCACATTCAACATCTGGGAGAAGTCCCAGAGGTACACCTGTTCATTCTGAGTCCAGTGAGGGTGAGGAACACTCAGTAGTCACACACAGACCCTCAATTTCCACCCAAGGTCATGGTGGAGTTCAGCATGGAGAGTCTGGCTCCCCAGGACATGGAACACAGGGACATCCTCAAAGGCAGTCTAGGGACAGTACTAGACAGCCTCAGGCTGGTCATCAACAGCCCTCACATTCAACATCTGGGAGAAGTCCCAGAGGTACACCTGTTCATCCTGAGTCCAGTGAGGGTGAGCAACACTCAGTAGTCACACACAGACACTCAAGATCCACCCAAAGTCATGGTGGAGTTCAGCATGGAGAGTCTGGATCCCCAGGTCATGGAACACAGGGACATCCTCAAAGGCAGTCTAGGGACAGTACTAGACAGCCTCAGGCTGGTCATCAACAGCCCTCACATTCAGGTTCTGTGAGAAGTCCCAGTGGTACACCTGTTCATTCTGAATCTAGTGAGGGTGAGGAACATTCAGTAGTCTCACACAGACCCTCAGGATCCACTAAAGGTCATGGTGGATTTCAGCATGGAGTGTCTGGGTACCCAGTTCATGGAACCCAGGGACATCCTCAAAGGCATTTGAGTGATAGCACAAAACAGCCTCAGTCTGGATATCAACAGCCCTCACATTCAACATCTGTGAGAAGTCCCAGAGGGACACCTGTTCATTCTGAGTCCAGTGAGGGTGAGGAACACTCAGTAGTCTCACACAGACACTCAGGATCCACTAAAGGTCATGGTGGAGTTCAGCATGGAGAGTCTGGCTCCCCAGTTCATGGAACACAGGGTCATCCTCAAAGGCAGTCAAGGGACAGCTCCAGACAGCCTCAGTCTGGACATGAACAGCCCTCACATTCAGGTTCTGGGAGAAGTCCCAGAAGGGCACCTGTTCATCCTGAGTCCAGTGAGGGTGAGGAACACTCAGTAGTCTCACACAGAGAGTCAGGATCCACTAAAGGTCATGGTGGTGTTCAGCATGGAGAATCGGTGTCCCCAGTTCACAGAACACAGGGACACTCTCAAAGGCAGTCTAGGGACAGCACTAGACAACCTCAGTCTGCACATCAACAGCCCTCACATTCAGGTTCTGGGAGAAGTCCCAGAAGGGCACCTGTTCATTCTGAGTCCAGTGAGGGTGAGGAACACTTAGTCGTTTCCAGGAGATACTCTGGATCCTCAAAAGGTCATAGTGGAGTTCAGAGTGGAGTGTCTCGGTCTCCCCTTCATGGACGACAGTTGTCTCCTCCTGCTCACTCTGGAACAAAGTCTTTTCAGTCCTCTAGTTCTAGACACCAGTATGATTCTATTCAGCATTGGAGACATGGCAGCTATGGTTGTGAGGAGTATGACTATGGCCAGTCAGGTTATGGACCTTCTGGAGTAAGCAGAAGTAGCAGCCCCAATTCTAGTCCTCTGCGGTCATCACATATAGCTACAAGTACACAGGTGCCAAAATATGGACAGTCTTTCTCTCTTTCTCACCATGCAGTATCCAAAGGAAATGAAGGAATGGAAGGAATTTTAAAATACAGTGAGTCTGACACTAATCATGGGCATTCAATTGACCACTACAATTTGACTGATTCTAGTACAACTGGAAATTTAATGTCTAATCATCCCCAATCATTAGTAACACTTGAACATTCAAATGACTATGATACTACATATGAATACAGTGTAAAAGGAAAACAAGAAACTACTCTAAGCCAGCCAATTGACCATTCTGGTGTTGGCCATAGTCAATATACATCAATTCAGGAACATTCAGAATCCAATTCATTTGGAAATCAATCTGGATTTGGCACCAATAAAAGGCAAGTGCATAGCCATGGCCAATCAAGTGATAGCTACCAGCTCTCAAGTGACATCAGATATGCAAATCAAAGATCTTCTCCCAATAACTCTCTTCAGAGCCTATACTGCATGGGAACTGAGGAGTGTAAATATTTACCAAGTGTAACCACATTCAGTGAGGGAAGACTAGGACAGGAGCCAGGTTATAATCCATCAGGGACCATCAGAAAATATAGTCAATATGTAGATGACAAGGAGATAAGAGACTCTGAATCCAGAGGTTACGATGAAAAGGGGGAAATGAACTTAGGTTCTGCCTACATAGATAGCAACACTCCACTATACACATATGTCCAAGAACAAAGATACCATTATTTTTGTTGAGAAGCCAGTATAAAATATGATAAACCAAGATAAGAACTAAGTCAAAGAAAAAAGTAGATGCACAGTAAGATAATAACACTTTCAACATGATTCCTCATTTTGGCAGTAGGTGGTATTTTCTTTCATATTAACTGTACTACTATTTTGATGTTGTTTTGTGCAAGATCTTTTTGTAGGACTCCATAGACCCTGAGCTTCTTGGACGGAAGAAAGTAAACAAAGTAAAAAGTATTGGAACTGTATTCAGAAATACAAGATTAAAATGTATGATTTTGGTGTTTGGGAATTAAAATGAATATTTAAAACTTCTCTGAGATAAGTACTTGGGTTTTCCACATGCTGTTGTAATTTTTTGGTTAAAAACTTATCCAAGATTCCAAGGGCATAGTTTAGGAGTCACAATTTTTCTAGCAATATTATAACACATTCCGGGTCCTGAACAAAGAATTTGATTGTTTCCTGGGTGGAGATTCAGAATACTTTTATCCTTTGTGTCCCCATTGAAACTCTGTATTACTATTGAATTTATTGTCATGATTTCCTAGATAGAAGAATCAGAAAATTGCATTGGATTAAAATTTGACAATAAACTTTTCATCTGAATATATTTTCTCTCTTTTAATTTCTACAAACATAACTCCATGCCATGGGGTCAGGTGTACATAGTTCTTCTCCCTCTGGGCAAATAACAGCAGTAACATACTCAGAAGCTAACAATGCAGAGTCAAAAGAAGGAAGAAAGTCAACCACACTGAGTCCTTTACTCCCTTCAATTACTGTCCAAGGAAGACTTTATACTGAATTGACTAGAAATGCTTTTATTAATCATTATCAACACAAAAAATAAATGTAATTCCAAATGTCCATTTCCTAATGTAGTCCAAGCTCTGGAATAAGATTTATGTGCTATAGACTTTCTCTGTCAAATACATGAATAGAAATATCCATGCCAGTAGAGCTTATGGAGCTCCTTCATTTCCTATAGAATAAAAGTAATTAATATGTTCCTTACTAGAAGGAGAAAATTCATAAATTTGTTATGAACAGTAAAAAAAAAGAAACAGAAAAATATGTACAAGATACTAACTTCAGCAGAAAGTTGACTACTACTATTATACCAATGATAATTTTCAGAATGTCAAAACTAGTTTAAGCTTTAAAATTTTTCCCATGTTTGCAGTTTCAAAGAAAAGGCCAAACAAAACATATTTAGTAAAAGACTAACAAGTTCCTAAACAGAATTTTATGTCCTGCACCTCTTTGCCCCTAATTCAAACTTTTTCTTGACCTTCCTTGTGGAATTCAAACTAAAGAGAAACTCCTGAGTGAGAATATAAAACCATTAATGTTGACATTTCAAAATGATGGAAGGAAGGCACCATGCCATCACCTCTTCTGTAAGGAGGAACCACAACAATAGATGTTATATTCTGAGGATGAGTGGCCATGTGTGAACACCAGAGCTAGGAATATAGAGTGGGCCACTGTAAGAATCATAGACCTGGGCCGGGTGGTAGTGGCGGCGGCGCACGCCTGTAATCACAGCACTCAGGAGGCAGAGCCAGGCGGATCTCTGTGAGTTCAAGGCCAGCCTGGGCTACTAAGTGAGTTCCAGGATGCAAAGCTACACAGAGAAACCCTATCTCAAAAAACAAACAAACAAACAAACAAACAAAAAGAATCATAGATCTGGTACAGAAACTTAGTGAGAAACTGAAGATTCTGGTATCTACCACCCATAGCTTCCTAACTTCAAGGGAGGGGTATTCTGAAGGCACATGTAGATCGTGGCCTTTGCAGGGTAAGAGTGAGAATCCTACCAAACTCTACCACAATAAAACATTTAATAACATGATTCCTCATTTTGGTAGTGGGTGGTATATTCTTTCATATTAACTGTACTACTATTTTGATATTGGGATGGAAGGGATCCCACCTACTAGAATATTTCACAACACTCACAGAGTTTTACTTAGATAATAAACTAAAACTTACACAATCTAAAGTATAACAAAACATACAAATACAATGAAAGATAAACTATCCAATCATTTCAATGGGTGAAGAAAAACATTCAGGGGTTGGGAACTTAGCTCAGTGGTAGAGTGCTTGCCTAGCAAGTGCAAGGCCCTGGGTTCGGTCCTCAGCTCCGGAAAAAAAAGAAAAAGAAAAAACATTAAAAAAATTTAAAACCCATGAACAAATTAGCTATAGCATTATTATAATTTAACATGCAAACACTGTATTTAAGAAACCAATAATGAGCATCAAATGATGAAGAAAAAGATCTAAGATCAAGAACAATACAAAGGTGTCAACTTCTCCATCATTAAACACTATTAGAAATTTTAGGCAGAGTGGCTTAGCAAGAGAAAGAAAGGGATTAAAGAGATAGCTCAGCAGTTAAAAGTGTACTGCTCTTCTAGAAGACCAAAGTTCAGTTCCCAGAACCCATATTGGGTGGCTCACAACCCTGCAATTCCAGTTCCAGGGGATCTGATGCCTTCTTAGCCTCTTGGGACACCTGCACTCACATGCATATATCAACACACAGACACATATCCACAAACATTTACTCATTGCCACTGGGAATACAAACTGGTGCTGTCACTATGGAAATCAATACGCTAGTTCCTCAGGATGCTGGGAATTGATCTACTTCAAAATTCTGCTATACAACTCTTGGGTACATACTTGAATATTTGACATATTACTACAGGGATTGCTCATCCATGTTCACTGCTGCTCTGTTCCTAATAGCTAAAAATTAGAAATAGCTTAAATGTCCATCAACTGATGAATGGATAATGAAAATGTGCATATTTGCACAATGGAATATTATTCAGCTGTTAAAAAATGAAATTTGCAAACAAAGGGATGGAGCTAGGAAAAAATCATCCTGAGGTAATCCAGATCCCAAAAGCCAAATTTTATACATTTTTTTCTTATATGTGGATGTACATATATGAAAGTAATCTAGATGAAGTCACAAAATAATGGAGACATTGCTCCAACTTGACATCTTAAGCCACCAAGTAAAACCACCTGTACTGAGAATAGTTTACATCTTCTTGGGTCATTGGCCAAAAGGGCCCATTGAAGCCCCAACACATCACAGCTACTGCCAAGGCTATTGTTTGTTCACTAAAACCTGATGGTTTGGCCCTATTGCTGAAGACTACATATATATCACATGAAAAAATTGATTGACATGGAAAAGTTGAGCTAGTGCCTAACTAAAAACATCACTGCTACTGACTAGTGTTCATGGTCCTGATAGTTAATCCATACAATACCAGAAGAGAAAGGTAGTCATCAATATCATCCAACTAAAATGCCTGCAAGACAAAGTGATATAATTGTGACACAAGCACTTTTTGGATGGATTTAAGAACAATCCATGAGATGGAACATATAGCTGACACTGGTAAAGTGTTGAGATAGACTAGACTGAGACTAGATAGGTCCAGGGACTAGGGGAACCTAATACTATTATTCTGCTAAAAAAACAAAAACAAAAACAAAAACAAAAACATAGCAGTAAAATTACTCCTAATGACACAATGCTATGTAGATCAGTGCCTCACTCAACCCACATCAAAGAATCACCTTGCAGTATATGGTTGTTAATACAGAGACTCACAACTGGACAACATGCAGAGAGGGAGAGACTTTGGAGCACTCAGTACTAAATGGGATCAAACCCATCCCCTCAAGGCTCAGGGATCTATGTAGCAAAGGAAGCAGAAAGAGTATAGGAGTGGTAAATGATTCCAAAGTAACAGTGTCTTCCAGATATGATTGGACTGTTGCACATAGAAACTCACAGAGACTGAAGTAGCACACACAAGACTTGCACAGATCAAGGCAGTCAGGGTCCCACCCCTAAACCAAGAAACTATCTAGAACTGATACCCACTGATGAAGGGAAAATCAGATTTCTCCAATAAAGTGTCACTGGGTATATCAACCAGACTCCAGGGCAGGCCTCAAGCCCAGGAGTGGTTGGCAAACAGGAAATGAACTCAATGGTATTTTTGTGGACTTTTTTCACTTTTATTTGCTTTGGCATTTTTTATTTTCTTTGTCTTTTGCCTATATTCTTTTATTTGTTATTTTTCTTGTTTTGATTCTTGTTTTGTTTTTGTTTTTGAAAGAGATACAGGATAGTAAATCTTTTTTCAAAATCTCTTTTCCAAAAGAGAGAAAGGGTGGGTAGGGAGTTGGGGAAATTAGGAGGAAGTGGGAGAGGAGGAAAATATGATCAACATGTATTGTATAAAATTGTAATTAGAAACAAAAAATTAAAAAAAATTTAGATGAGAAGAACTGTGCATGACAAAAGGAAACAAACAAAAATGAAGTCATGTAGAAAGGGAAAAGTGAAGTAAAGTAATTTTTTTTTAAAAAGGAAACAAAGGGGATATGAATAGGAAGACAGATAGTCAATTAATCAGTTTGCAATAATAAGACTCTACATACTGAACAAACTTAGACTTCACAAAAAGACTATTAGAATTGATTGATTTAGTAAATTTACAATTGCAAGTTTAGGATACAAAGATCATTAGTTTTTCTATACATCAGTAAGTTTTGCTAAGAAACCCAAAATAAATATACCTATTAATAAAATTAACTGAAAAAATGAAAATTAACTCTACAATGAAAATTGCAAATGGCTTAATACCCCTGTTCAGACAGACTAATATATTGTGCGTATAATATATATAACAATAATAGTTAAAAAATTAAAGAACATGAATTTGACTGGGACATTTAGGGGGAAACATGGGAGGAGTCAAGGAGGGGTAATATGTTCAAAATGTATTGCACTCATGTATGAAATTCTAAAAAAAATTAAAGTTAAGGATATTCTTATACCCACAGGTAAGTGTAGTCCTCACACTTCATCAAGGAATCTTCTCTTTGCAACAGACAGAGACCACTGCAGAAAACCACAACTGATCAATATGCATAGCTGTGAGCCCAGTACCAATGGATACATCTACAAAACACTCCCACATCTAAAAGTTACTGGACATTGTAGAAAAGGAGGCAGGAAGATTGACAGAGTCAGAGGATCAGGGACTTCTGTGAGATTGTGTCTCCTAGTAACATCAAAACTATTCCTGTAAAGTCTCACCAACACACTGCCCAAATATGAGCTAAAAAGGAGAATAACAGTGAACATGCTCCCTCTGGATTCCTATCTCAGACTGACACCACACTGCGTAGCTGCTTTGAAATTCCCTCAGACTTCTACCTTCTACACAGTCGACAGACTTGGTAAGTCAATTAAGATGTCTTAAAGGGTGAAATTAGTTAAAAGAGAATTTTTCCCCTGGGGAGTCAGCCCATCCTGGTAGATTCAATTGAGGGAAGCCAGTCCCCACCTCCCTACACCAAAGCTGAGCAAAGTGTCTCAGCATAGGCCCTAGGTTCCAAAAAGCCAGCTCATGTACCAAGGACAGGTCCCAGTCCCACTGCCTGGGGGCCTCCTAAACAGTTCAAGCTCATCCACTGTCTCACTTATCCAGAGAGCCTGGTCCAGTTTCATGGAGGCTCCTCAGCTATTGGTTCACAGTTCATCTATTTCTGCTAGTTTGGCTATTTGTCCCTGTGCTTTTTCAAATCATGGTCTCGATATCTCTTGCTCATGTAATCTCTTCTCTCTCTCACCAATTGGACTCCCTACTCTCATGATCGGATGACCCTAACTGTCATGATAGAACTCTCATCCAGTGACTGGTGGAAGCAGATGCAGAGATCCACATTCAAACCCCAGGTGGAGCTACAGGAGTTCAAGAGCCAGCTTTAGATGATATGAGCAAAACCTACTACTTTGAGAGCACAAGGCACCTAACTTTTCCTGTCTCTGGAAAGGTAAGGATGCATTAAATGTTGAAAGGTTACTATTACAATGAAGAAAAGATATTGAATCAAAAGTTAAAGATTCCTAGGGTAAAGCCACGTTCTAGAAGATCCATATTTAGGTTCTATATATTCAGAAGTGTCAGGGCAACAAATGATAGACATTATCTAAAAGAGAGAAAGAAAAGGGTGTTGGGAAGTTACAATGTGAGTGGGACTGTTCTCCCAGCTAGACATCCCAGTCTCTAAGCCCCCCTAAACCCCCAGGTACACCCTGTGCCTTCCCTAACCCAACTCAGCCCCACAAGCTCACAATCAGGCAAGGCTAGTCCCACTCCACCACCCAAACCCACCCATTCACCACAACATCAGCAGCTCCCTGAGACACCCATACCACCTGCACCAATCACATGAAGAGTGACTCCCAGAGACACTGACAACACATGCATCAATTGGACAAAGAGTGTCCCCCAAAGGCACAGGCACTGCCTGAACTAATAGGAGAAAGAGATGGGTAGATGCTAGTGCAAGTATACATTCAACAACATAAGGAGCAATGTGGCAACACCAGAACCTAGTGGTTCTACAACAGCAAAACTTGAACATCCCAACATAGTAGTAGAAGAAGAAGAAGAAGAAGAAGAAGAAGAAGAAGAAGAAGAAGAAGAAGAAGAAGAAGAAGAAGAAAACAACCTTTAAAAAGTAACTTTATCAAGATGATAGAGATCTTTAAATAGGAAATGAGAAATTCCCTTAAAGAAATTGAGGAAAAGACAAACAAAAAATTGGAATAAATGAATAAATCCCTTAAAGAAAGCCAACAAAACTTAGAAAAAGCAATCAAACAGGTGAAGGAAAGAGTTCAAGACTTGAAAATTTATGAAATAGAGGCAATAAAGAAAATACAAACAGAGGGAATTCTGGAAATGGAAAATATGGGTAAATGAACAGGAACTACAGATGCAAGCATAACCAAAAGAACACATACCAAAAGAACATAACCAAAAGAAGAGATAATCTCTGGCATTGAAGATAGGATAGAGGAAGTAGATTCATTGGTCAAAGAAAACACTAATGCCAAAAAAGTCATAACACAAAATGTCCAGGAAATTTAGGACACCATGCAAAGACCAAACCTAAGAATAATAGTGATAGAAGAAGGAGAATTCCAGTTCAAAGGCACAGAAAATATATTCAAAAAATCATACAAAAAAACCTTTTCCAACATAAAGAATAAAATGCCTATGAAGATACTATAAGCTTACAGAACACTAAATAAAATATAGGCTTGGCCCCCCAAAAAGTCCCCTCATCTCATAATAATCAAACCACTAAACATACAGAATAACAAAAAAATATTAAGAGCTGTAACAGAAAAAAGCCAACTAACATACAAAGGCAGACCCATCAGAATAACACCTGATTACTCATGACTCTGAAAGCCAGAAAGTTCTTGACAGATGTTATGCAGACACTAAGAGACCATGGATGCCAGCCCAGACTACTATACCCAGAAAAAGTTTAAATCACCATAGATGGAGAAAACAAAATATCCCATGGGGAAAAACAGATTTAAAATATACCTATCCACAAATCCAGCCCTACAGAAAGGACTAGAAGAAAAACTCCAACCCATTGAAGTTCGATGCACCCACAAAAACACAGTTAATATGTAATACCACACCAGCAATTACCAAAGAATAGAAACACACACATACTACCACCAAAAAATAATGGGAATTAACAATCACTTGTAATTAATATCCCTTAATATCAATGGACTCAATTTGCCTATAAAAAGACACAGGCTAACATAATGGATACAAAACAGGATACATCCTTCTGCTGCATACAAGAAACACACCTCAACTTGAAAGACAGACATTACCTCAGAGTAAATGGTTGGGAAAAGTTCTTCTAATCAAATGGACCTAAGAAATAAGCTGGTATAGCTATCCTAATATCTAACAAAATAGACTTTAAACTAAAATTAATCAGAAGAGATGGAGAAGGACATTTTCATATTCATCACAAGGAAAATCCAATCAAGATTAAGTCTCAATTCTGAACGTTTATGCCCAAAATACAAGGGCACCCTCATATGTAAAAGCAATACTACTAAAGCTTAAATGGCACATCAAACACCACACACTAATGGTGGGAGACTTCAACACCGCACTCTCAACAATGGACAGATCTGCCAGACAGAAACTTTAAATAGAGAAATGTAGCTAGAGTTTTCCTGCCTGGCCCAGTCAGGACAAATCTCTCTTACCCGCCAGTCCCACAGTCGCTCAGACCCAACCAAGAAAGCACACAAAAACGTATATTGCTTACAAACTGTATGGCCATGGCAGGCTTCTTGCTATCTGCTATCTTGCTATCTTGCTATCTTAAATTAACCCATTTTTGTTAATCTATTCTTTGCCACGCGGCTTGTGGCTTACCAGTGTCTTTACACGTTGCTTCTCATGGTGGCGGCTGGCAGTGTCTCTCTCCAACCTTCTACTTCCCAGAATTCTCTTCTCTCTTGTCCCGCCTATACTTCCTGCCTGGCCACTGGCCAATCAGAACTTTATTGACACAGAGTGATATCCACAGCATTTCCCCTTTTCTTTTTTTTTAAGGAAGGTTTTAACTTTTACATAGTACAATTACATATAACAAAACAATTATCAAGCAAGAATTACAGTTACAATATTAAAGAAGATATCCTATCTATCTTATATTTGTGAGTCTAAGGTTTTATATCTAATTTATCTTTTATCATAACTGAGGAAATTATAACTATCTAGTCTTCAACCACATCAAAGACCTCAGAAGGATATAATATTACCTGAGAACCGGGAGAAGGATGTAAGCATTTTTCAGGAGTCTTGCAAGAGTAGACAGAGACAGCTGGCAGCCTGGACAGTCACCTAATGTTTCTTTGTAATGTTGGGGCATTTTTCTTCAGCCCACAGGGCTAGAGTCTCTCGGTCACTTCTCTCAGTGTCCTGTAGAATGTCTGGCAGTTTCCTCTATGAAGCAGGAACCTGAAGGACCATTTTGTCAAGCAAAGTTTAGTGGTCACCTTTCTATGGATCCTGCATGTCCAGTCGATCAAGCAGTCCAGGCAAGAACAGTTTCTTGCCCAAATGGCTATTTTTGCCAAGGTGAAGATAAACTCCATATGAAGTGTCTTCAATGCCCATCCTCCTCTCTGAAGTAAATTGGTGCTGCCAGGAGCAGACATGTCTCACTGTCCAGAAAGTCTAAATTTTAAAAATATTTTAAATGCCATATTCTGAAGGTCTTTGAAGTATTTGAAGATTACCTATCTATCTGAAATATCTCTATGTATACCTAGAAGACTTAACTAACATGGCTATGAGTATGATTATCATAGATGATTAATTATTAATCTATTTTTTAATTATCCATCACAATTTTAAATGAGCTATACAAACATAATACCTTAAACACGAGTAGAAATATATACATAGTATAACAAAATTAACTTTAAGTTTATATCAATAGACTAAAATCTATACCAATGTAAAACATTTTAAACAAGTTGTTGCTCTTTAGAAGTAAGTTCCTTAATCTACCCTTTTATCCTATTATATCTATATCATATCCCCTTTTCTTCTTTAGAAAGAGATTGTATTTATAATCAACCTGCTTCAAAGAAAAATACTGGTTTTTCTGTGTCCCACACCAAAGGGCTCTTCTGATTTGGGACATAAGAAGCTCTTAACCTTTTTTTTTTAGCAATATGTCTGGGTTTAGAGAAGGAGTGAGCCAATTCCATCTCCAAAGCCAGCTTGATAATTTTGGGAATGTGGGCGTAGTTTCTCTTACTACTTCCTGCTGGAGGGGGGCGCTGTATCTTATGGGGATACAAAGAAAATTTTAGGATTATGGAGTAGTCCATTAGGGTGAACCTCTGAGACAGTTGCTTTGAAAGCATTCTGGATGTTGGATCATCTGGGCCATGGTGTCATCGGAGACCTTTCAGGTGGTCTTGGCTGATCAAATCTGATGTATCTTAATCTGGAACAAATCCATAGCCTCTGGCTTTCTGTGGAAACAAAAGCAGAGCCTCTTTTCCAAAGCAACATATCCTTATATCCAAACTTTGAAGTCAAGGTACCTTTAAAATTTACATATTTGTTTAACTCAACAGCTTTTACGGTCAAATCTTTTTTTGTAGTTAAAAATCCCAAAGACAAGACAAACCAGATTCTCTGTGTAATATCCATCTTTGTAAGACTGAAACACCGCTGTGGCTGCTGGCTCCACCCACCTCAGCTTCCCAACATGGCAGTGGTACAATTTACCGCCAGCTCTGGGTCTGGAGCCATGTGTACCATCAACTATCAGAAGCAGTTCTATCAAAGCAGTGCATAGCCCAGAAACTTTGTTTGTTTGTTTGTTTGTTTTTTGTTTTTTGAACTAGCAAAGGCTAAATCCAACATGCAGCAGAGTAAAGTGCTGCTTGTAGACTCCTCATTTCCGCCACACTGCAGGTCAGACGCACATGCCAGGAACCAGCCATAGTAGCTCAAACTGGCAGGCTGCCGCTAACTTGAGAGAGACAATTAGGAAGCTGTTTTTAGCTCCGTCTTAGAATCTTTTTTCTCAGGTTTTAGGTGGAAATTCTTGTGAACACGTTGGGCGCCATTTGTAGTTAGAGTTTTCCTGCCTGGCCCAGTCAGGACAAATCTCTCTTACCCGCCAGTCCCACAGTCGCTCAGACCCAACCAAGAAAGCACACAAAAACGTATATTGCTTACAAACTGTATGGCCCGTGGCAGGCTTCTTGCTATCTGCTATCTTGCTATCTTGCTATCTTAACTTAACCCATTTTTGTTAATCTATTCTTTGCCACGCGGCTTGTGGCTTACCAGTGTCTTTACACGTTGCTTCTCATGGTGGCGGCTGGCAGTGTCTCTCTCCAACCTTCTACTTCCCAGAATTCTCTTCTCTCTTGTCCCGCCTATACTTCCTGCCTGGCCACTGGCCAATCAGAACTTTATTGATACAGAGCGATATCCACAGCAGAGAAATAAAGGAACTACCAGATGTTATCACTCAAATGGATTTAACAGACATCTATAGAACATTCCACCCAAACACAAAAGAATATACCTTCTCATCACCTCATGGAACCATCTCTAAAATTGACCACGTACTCAGTCACAAAGCAAATCTCAACAGATACAAAAAAATTGGAATAAACTCCTGTATCTCATCAGATCACCAGGGCTTTAAAGTTAGAATTCAACAACAACACAAATTATAGAAAGCCTACAAATTCATGGAAATTGAATAATGCTCAACTGAATCATCACTGGGTCAAGGAAGATATAAAGAAAGAAATGAAATACTTCCTAGAATTCAATGAAAATGAATGCACAACATACCCAAACTTATGGGACACAATAAAGGCAGTGCTAAGCAGAAAGTTCATAGCACTGAGAGCCTGTACAAAGAATTGAGGGTAATCCCACACTAGCAACTTAACAGCACACCTGAAAACTCTAGAACAAAAAGAAGCAAACTAACCCAGGAGGAATAGATGCCAGGAAATAATCAAATTGAGGGTGGAAATCAATAAAATAGAAACAAAGAGAACAATAAACATAATCAATGAAACAAAGAGTTGGTTCTTTGAGAAAATGAACAAGATAGACAAACCCTTATCCAAACTAATCAAAGGACAAAGAGAGAATATCCAAATTAATAAATTCAGGAATGCAAAGGGGAACATAATGACAGACACTGAGAAAATACAGATAATCATTAGGTCATACTTCAAAAACCTGTACCCCATAAAACTGGAGAATTAAAAGAAACTGACAATTTTCTGGATAGATACCACATATCAAAATTAATTCAAGACCAGATAAATTATTTAAATGGACCTATAACCCCTAAAGAAATAGAAACAATCATTAAAAGTCACAAACAAACAAAGCCTAGGGCAAGATGGTTTCAGCACAAAATTCTACCAGAATTCCAAGAAGAGCTAATACCAATACTCTTCAAATTGTTCCATACAATAGAAACAGAAGGAACATTGCCAAACTCCTTTTATGAGGCTATAGTTACCCTGATATACAAACCACACAAAGATGCAACCAAGAAAGAGAATTATAGAACAGTCTCCCTCATGAACATTGATGAAAAATGCTCAATAAAATATTGGAAGATCGGATCCAAGAATGCAACAAAAATATCATCCACCATGATCAAGATCATCACGAAGATGCAGGAATAGTTCAATATGAAAATCTGTCAATGTAATCCACCAAGTAAATAAACTTAAAGAGAAAAACCACATGATCCTCTCATTTGATGCTGAAAAGGCCTTTGACAAAACCCAACACCGCTTCATGATAAAAGTCTTGGAGAGATCTGGGATGCAAGGAACATACATAAGCATAATAAAGGCAATTTACAGCAACCCAACAGCCAACATCAAATTTAATGGAGAGAAACTCAAAGTGATTCCACTAAAATCAAGACCAAGACAAGGCTATCCATTCTCCCCACATATATTCAATATAGTACTCGAAGTTCTAGCAAGAGCAATAACAGAACAAAAGGAAATCAAGGGGATACAAATTGGAAAGGAAGAAGTCAAACTTTTGCTATTTGCAGATGATATGATAGTCTACATAAGTGACACCAAAAATTCCACTAGATAACTCCTATATCTGATAAACAACTTCAGTAATGTAGCAGGATACAAGATTAACAAAAAAACAAAAAAAAATCAGTAACCCTTCTATATACAAATGATAAAGGTGCTGAGAAAGAAATAGGAGAAACAACACCATTTGCAATAGCCACAAATAATATAAAATATCTTGGGGTAGCTCTAACCAAACAAGAGAGAGACCTGTATGACAAGAACTTTAAGTCTTTGAAGAAAGAAATTGAAAAAGATATCAGAAGATGGAAAGATCTCCCATGCTCATGGATAGGTAGGATCAACATAATAAAAAGGACAATCTTACCAAAAGCAATCTACAGATTCAATGCAATCCCCATCAAAATCTCAGCACAATTCTTCACAGACCTCAAATGAACAATACCCAACTTCATAAGAAATAACAAAAAACTCAGGATAGCTAAAACAATCCTGTACAATAAAGGAACTTCTGGAGGCATCATCATCCCTGACTTCAACCTCTACTATAGAGCTATGGTAATAAAAACAGCTTGGTATTGGCATAAAAACAGACACACGGACCAATGGAACTGAATTGAAGACCCTGACATTAATCCACACACCTACAAACACCTGATTTTTGGCAAAGAAGCCAAAACTGTACAATGGAAAAAAGAAAACATCTTCAACAAATGGTGCTGAATGTCAACATATAAAAGACTGCAAATAGGTCCATATCTTTCACTATGCACAAACTCAAATCCAGGTGGATCAAGGACCTCAACATAAATGCCATTACCCTGAATCTGATAGAAGAAAAAGTGGTTAGTATCATTGAACACATTGGCACAGGAGACCACTTCCTAAATATAGCACCAGTAGCACAGACACTAAGAGCAACAATCAATAAATAGGACCTTCTGAAACTGAAAAGCTTCTGCAAGGTAAAGGACACAGTAAATAAGTAAATAAGACAAAATGACAGCCTACAGAATGGGAAATATCTTCAAAAATCCCACATCTAACAGAGGGCTGATCTCCAAAATATATAAAGAACTCAAGAAACCAGACATCGAAATACCAAATAATTCAATTAAAAAATGGGGTTCAGGTCTAAACAGAGAATTCTCAACTGAAGAATCTCAAGTGGCCAAAAGACACTTAATGAATTGCTCAACATCCTTAGTCATCAGGGAAGTGCAAATCAAAAGGACTCTGAGATACCATTTTATACTGATCAGAATGGCTAAGATCAAAAACACTGAGGACAGCTTATGTTGGAGAAGATTTGGAGTAAGAGGAACACTTACTTCACTGCTGGTGGGAGTGTAAACTTGTACAGCCACTTTGGAAATCACTATGGTGGTTTCTCAGAAAATTGGAAATCAATCTACCTCAAGACCAAGCAATACCACTCTTGGGCATATACCCAAAGGATGCTCAAGTATACCATAAGGACACTTGCTCAACTACGTTTATAGCAGCATTATTCATAATAGCCGGAACCTGGAAACAATCTAGATGCCCCTCAACCCAAGAATAGATAAAGAAAAGGTGGTACATTTACACAATGGAGTATTACTCAACTGTAAAAAACAATGGCATCATGTAATTTGCAGGCAAATGAATGGAAGTAGAAAAAATTCATCCTGAGTGAGGTAACCTTGATTCAGAAAGACAAACATTGTATGTACTCACTCAAAAGTGGATGGTAGATATAAAGCATAGGATAACCAGACTATAACTCACAACTTCAGAGAAGGTAGGTAACAAGGAGGAACCTAATATGGATACATGGATTGTCCTAGGAAGGGTAAATAAATAAGATCTCCTGGGAAACTGTGAAGGGGAGAAGTAGAGAGGAGGGGATGGGGGATGAGAACATGAGGCAGTGGAATGGTCAAGCTGGAGGATGGATATAGGGGGAAAGAGATATCTTGATAGAAGGAGCCATTACGGGGTTAGAAAGAAACATGGTCCTAGGAAAATTCCCAGAAATCCAAAAGGATGACAATTTGGTGATATTTTGTGTATGCTCTAACAAATAAAGCTTGCCTGAAAGTCAGAAGGCAAAGTCAGCCACTAGTTAGTCATAGAGGCCAGGTAGTGGTGGCATACATTTTTAATCCTAACAATTGGGATTTCATGTCTTTGTTCCCAATACTTGGGAGACACACATGCTTTTAATCCTAGCACTGGAGAGCTTGAGACAGGAAGTGATATGGCTGGGCAGAGAAAAGAAATATAAGGCAGGAAGAGATAGGAGCTCTGTCCTTTTTCAGCTGAGGAGTTGGTGAGGTGAGAGGTAGCTGTGGCTAATTCCTTTATCTCTCTGATCTTTCAGCATTTGGGCTCTGGGTTTTTACTAAGACCAATTAGGATTTGTGCTACATCTGGCACCCAACGTGGAGCATGAACACATGACCCTGAGATTAAGTGTCTCATGCCCTTGCCTCAGCTGCTGATAGTATGCTATCTAAATGGGACACGCAGGACACAAAAGAAAGGGCTGCCAAACTTTGCCAAGACAATGTAGGACAGCTTGCTTCACAGAAAATTCTACTTCACAGATAGGTCTGTCAGATATTCTAGACCTGAGGGCTGAAGATAGATGCACCAGCATTGCAGAGCAACCTTGAGTCCAGGCAGCCAGCTGTTTCTGTTATTTCTTACAATTTTTGGAAGCTGCTTGCTTGTACTTCCTGCTTACTCAGTTAATTGATGGGGGAATGTTTTTTCTGTATGCTGTGAAAATATGTTGCTCTGATTGGTTGATAAATAAAGCCATTTGGCCTATGGCAAGGCAGCTTAGAGGCAGGCAGAAAATCCAAACAGATAGAGAGGAAGAAGAAAGAGAGCAGAGGAGACACTGCCAGCCGCCGCCAAAAGAAGTAAGATGTAAAAATGCTGGTAAGCCACAAGCCATGTGACAAAGCATAGATTTATAGAAATGGGTTAATTTAAGATATAAGAGATAGCTATCAAGAAGCCTGCCATTGCCATAGTTTAAAAGTAGTATAAGCCTCTGTGTATGTTTATTTGGGACCAGGCAGCTGTGGGATGTAGGTGGAAGCAATTCCACAGAACCAGAGAAAACTTCTGGCTACAGTTAATATTATTCCTTCTCAGGCCTCTGGAGTTGAATACTAGATAGTTATAGTTACTGTTTTCCTTGTTAACAAATTCAGAAAAGAAACTCACTAAACAGGTGTAAAGTATATAAGTTTGAGAAACATCAAAAGTTAGGATAAAAATTGAAGTAGGTACACTCACCAAAATAGAATAAATAATGGGGTATTTTCTCTGAATTTGACAAGTGTTAATCAACTAGATATTATTGATATAATTATTGCCTGTACATATTACATAATTTTTTACTTATTGTATGTAGTTTTTATTTATTAATTAAATATTATATTTATATTATATATTAAATAATATATTTATTAATTATAATTTTTATTTTGGACAAAAAAGAGAAATGTGGTGATATTTTGCATATTCTCTAACAAATAAAGCTTTACTGAAGATCAGTGGGCAAAGCCAGCCACAAGTTAGCCATAGATGCCAGTGGTGGCACACATCTTTAATCACAACACTTAGGATCTCATGCCTTTGCTCCCAGTACTTGGGAGGCACACACACCTTTAATCCTAGCACTAGGGAAGTTGAAACAGGAAGTGATGTGGCTAGCAGAGAAAAGGAATATAAGGTGGGAGGAGACTGGAGCTCAGTTCTTTTTCAGCTAAGGAGTTAGTAAGGTGAGAGGTGACCGTGGCTTGTTCCTTTGTCTCTCTGATCATTTAGCATTTACCCCAATATCTGGCTATGGTTTTTATTAAGATCAATTAGGATTTGTGCTACATGACCCCAGCTAAGACTACTAGCAATAGTGGAGAGGATGCCTGAACTGGCCTTCCCCTGTAATCAGATTGATGAGTACCCTAACTGTCATCATAGAGCCTTCATCCAGTAACTGATGGAAGCAGATGCAGAGATCCACACCCAAGCACCAGGCCAAGCTCTGGAAGTCCTGTCAAAGAGAGGGAGGAGCAAATACGGTTAAGATCATGATGGGGGAATCTAGAGAAACAACTGAAACAAGTTCATGAGAACTCAGGACTCTAGACTGACAGCTGTGGAGCCTACATGGGACTGGACTAGGCCCTCTGCATGCGGGAGATAGTTGTGTGGCTTGTTCTGTTTGAGGAACCCCTCGCAGTGGGACCAGGATCTACCCCTGGTGCATGAGCTGGCGTTTTGGAGCCCATTCCCTATGGTGGGATGCCTTGCTCAGCCTTGATGCAGAAGGGAAGGGGCTTGGTCCTGCCTCAACTAAATGTCCCACACTTTGATGACTCCCCATGACCTTACCCTTTTGGAGAAGTGGATAGTGTATGGGTGGGGGGTGGAGGGGGAGGGGAAGGAGCAGAAAGAAGGGTGGGAGGGGGAACTGTGGTTGGTATGTAAAATGAATAAAAATTATATAAAAAAGGGAGCTACAAGACAGCTTCAAAGCATGGGGAACAGAAAGTTTATACAAAGGGGAGTAGAAAACAGCTCAAAGTTGCTTGGTAGGAAAATAAAGCCAAAGTCATGACTACAACATAATCTAAGTATCCATGTTGAAAGCAGATTGTCAGTGACAGCCTCAGATAAGCCCACATTTCTCCTAAGCCTTATGTCCAGTGGTGAGATTTAATATGACCATGACTTCCCCTGTGTGGAATGACAGAATCAAAGAAGATACCCATTTTGTCATTCCCCACATCTCAGAGTGCTTACCTCATTATAGTGTCTGAGTAGGAGGTGGGATGCTTGCTGAAGGCACAGTAAATTTACTTAATGAAACTGTAACAGACAAAAATCTCGTGTCCTTCTGCCTACACATAAAAATATCAAGGTGGGGGTGAATGGGAGAATCACCTTCTCTTTCCAAACTACTCCTATGTGTCTCTGTTTCCACTGACTATTTACAGGATAAAATCTTCAAGGAATGGTTGAAGTCAGGCCTTAATAACACAGACATAAGTGATAGGAGAGGCAGCTTCCAGATTGAGGCAAAACATTCAACATTTGTGTTATTTATTCCACTATGGATGAAAAGAAAATCAAAATATATTCTATGCCTATTCACTATTTCAGGCACTTTCTCTAAAACAACCTTGCATGTCAAATATTGTGTATAACCTATAGACAAAACTGACAATCGTAAAGATTAAAACATAACCCACACAAGCACAATGTAGAAATCTAAAGTCAGACATCCTAGTCACACAGAAGCCCAGATGACCTCTATGTCAACACAGTACTTAACACAAGACTTTAACACCCAGACAGCATACAATCAATTGTTGGTTTTTCTTACCTTCTTTTTCCTAAGCATCAGTTTACATTTCCCAATTAGAACACATAGATATAATAAATAAGTGAGTAGGTAGGTAGATAGATAGATAGATAGATAGATGAGCAGATAGATAGATGATAGATGAGTAGATAGATGGACAGATAGATAGATAGATGAGTAGATAGATAGATAGATAGATAGATACCCACCTTGTAGAGTTTTACATTTTAAATGTAAAAATATTCTTTATACCTCATTTATCAGTATCACCATTTCCTTTTGTCAAAAGAGCTTTAATAAGACAGTAGTTGAACACTTCTTCATCAAATTCTCAAGATGAGATTTTGTCAGCTCTAATATTGTCTGCTGCATTGCTAAGTTTCATGGATATGTTAATAACAAATCAACCAATAAACAAAATCACATGTCATCTAAATTAATTTACTCCAAGTAGCATTTAAGAATGCATGACAATGTGATATTATTTCTAATTGGTGTAATTTCAGATGCTGGACAATGATTATGCACCACACAAATTCTAGATTTGAATATTTGGGGATTAGGATGATAATCAATAACTTTGATTTCCAACAGCTTTACTGTTAGTTTCCTTCTAAGTCCTTGCTTCATCCTTACTAAAACCTTCCTGACAAGTTTTGTCAGGCTTAGCTAGCCAAGCCTGAAAGAACAGGTGATTGAGCTCCACCTATGTGTGACAAAGTACTCATTTCTACAGCTGTCCTTCAACTAGAAACCCAAGAATGTGGGCTAGGCTGGTCAGCAATCCCTCTCTGATTGCTTTGATGACAGAATTCAGATGATCTAGATAATGTGGGTGTTGTCAATGTGACATTGGGGTCATTCATTCACTCATCTATTCTTGGGAAGAAGTTAATAACTTAATTGACAGGCATTATCCTTGGTATTGAAGTTGCAAATATGAGAAAGACACTGTCTTTTCATAGTTAATGTATGAATACCAAGGAGACCAAAATGCAATGAAACAACAGATATGAATACTGTGGAGAGCACTACAATAACTACACTGAAGGAACAGAGTCTGCTATAAGGTGATCAAAGCTAGTCCTGACTAAAGTGAAGAAATGGGATTTAAAAAATCTCAAGGAAAAAAGTAACATTTACAGCTGGTCTCTAGAATTGGCCAGTCCAGGCTTATATGTCCCACAACTCTAAGAACTTCTTAAAGTGCATGTAACTTCCCAAAAGAAGGAAGTTCACAATGACTGAAAGGAACATGAGAATAATCCAGTATAGCAATGATGTAAGTTATGTGGCAGCAAAGCAAGAGATGTCAGAGCACTGGTCCAGGATTGGATCACAATGAGCTCCACAGATAAGCCTTGCTAAGAACTTAAGCTGTTATGAACAATGAACAATTGTCAAATGAATTTTAATGTCATGTGATCATATTTTCACTTTGAAAAAATTATGGCAGAAGGACAAGAGCAGATTTGTGAAGACAATTCATAGACTGCTACAAAATCTGGATGGAAAATTATAATGAATGGAATGAAAGTGAGACAGGGTGTTGGACATATTTCTAAAAAAAGGTTTGAGAATATCTGGTTTATAGTAATGGAATGAGAAGAAAATATTTAAGATGATCAGCTAGATTTCTGGTTTGACTGAATGGATTTATCCGAGTATCAATAAATTCCTATAAGAATAAATGAAATTGGTGAATTAATGAAATCAACTTAAATGAATCATTTAACAAAGTTTAGAAATTGAAAGATAATAGATAGACATGCTAGGCAGTAGAGTAGTTGCAGTCACTCTTTGGACTAGATACTGAGTTTCTGTCACAGCTGAATGTCTCCCCAACACCAACACTGTGTTCACTCAATGAGTGGGAAGACATGCAGAATCTACAAACAATCTCTTTCCCAAATCCTCAACTTCCACCTGCAGCCTCCAAATGTGCTCCTTAAGAACATATGACACACTTGAAATTGGCCTACTTTATCCTAAATCATAGAAAACATGTCTATCATTCATTCAAAATCTAAGTGAGGTGAATTATCCAAGCCTATAAAATATTTCTGGACCAAATAAAAGACCTTTGAAACATTGATTTTATAGGTTTCTCCTTTAATGATTGATCAAGTTATTTTTGTTTTGTGCATATTTTTCTTTTGTTAAGGAAAAATCTGATGCATAACAAAATTTTAAATAATTTGAGTAAAAAGCATGTTATGAATTAAGAACGGGCAGAACAAAAATATGATAAATTGCAGAAGCAAAAATACTTGATTGGTCTGTGGCTACTTATTTACCTTTGAAAGAGCCCTTGTTGGAAATCCTCTAATCACATAATCATAGGCTACTTGACTTTTTAAGATTAGCTGAGGTCACATTTCTCTTTAATAAAAACATTCATCAGAACCATCCCACACTAAGTTTTGTGTATATTTGCAGTTATGATGCAAGGTACGTATCACCCATGTTTTCAACTGAATAGATTAGAGCTAATTTTAAGGCTAAGCTGATTTTACCTGCTCAAAAATTTCAGTCTCCATCACAAATTTGTTCTTACAATATTAATAATAAACTATAACATTAAAATAGGAGTATTTGGACATGTACTGGAATACTTGAGTTTACAAGTAATTTAGCACACAATAGCATATTTTGTTATAATTTTTATTTTATTTTTCCACAATGATCTGGAGAAACAGTCCTCAGAAAACAAAGAAAAATGAACATCAGTACGACATACTAAAATCAACAACAGTCTTTTCTGGAAACATCTAAATACAATGTTCTCATTACTCATTCCTAGAGTTTATTATTTTCTGAAAAAATAATAACCAAAACAATGTGAATTACTGATAATACCTTTAAATGTAATTAAAATGCATGTCACAACACTAATCAGGCAACACACACATGCATCAAAATAATGAAAATCAGAAGTAGAAAAGATATGGTCAAAAAGGTGAATTTTAAATGCAGGATATAAAAATGTTATTTTTAAAAACTTATAACAAAGTTAAGATAATATAACGAATAGGGGGATGGGGGGAGTATAAGCTTCGTGTCTTCAACACTCAATGTTGAGTCAGTCAGCTGATCGGGTGTAAAATTGGATCATCTAAATTATCGAGATAATTTGCTATTAATCCATTTTCCTTTACTCTTAAAGGATTTATAGACATTACTAACAATAGCAAGGAAATATCTTTATTTTAATTTAATTATCTTTTTTATTATATTTGTGTTTTAATTTTACATATCACCCATGGGTTCCCCTGTCCTCCCCCCTCGTGCCTCCACCCCCCTTCCCCCCAGTCCCTCCCCTCCATTCCCATCTCCTCCAGGGCAAAGACTCCCCTGGGGATTCAGCTTAAACTGGTAGGTTCAGTACAGACAGGTCCAGTCTCCTCCTTCCAGGCTGAGCAAATTGTCCCTGTGTAAGCCCAAGGTTCCAAACAGCCAGCTCATGCACTAAGGATAGGTCCAGGTCCCACTGCCTGGGTGCCTCCCAAACAGTTCAAGCTTTTCAATTGCCTCACTTATCCAGAGGGCCTGATCCAGTTGGGGGCTCCACAGCTTTTGGTTCATAATTCATTTGTTTCCATTAGTTTGGCTATTTGTCCCTATGCTTTTCCAATCTTGGTCTCAATAATTCAGACTCTTACAATCCCCCCTCTTTCTCAACAATTGGACTTCTGGAGCTCCACCTGGGACCTGGCCAAGGATCTCTGCATTCACTTCCATCAGTTATTGGATGAGAGTTCTAGCATGACAGTTAGGGTGTTTGTCCATCTGATCACGAGACTAGGTCAGTTTGGGCTTTCTCTCAACCATTGCCAGTAGTCTACTGTGGCGGTATCTTTGTGGATTTCTGGGGACCTCTCTAGCACTTTGCTTCTTCCTGTTCTCATGTGGTCTTCATCAAATATGGTATCTACTCACTCATAGGTGGATACTAGATGTAAAACAAAGATGACTAGATTACTACTCACAACTCCAGGGAGGCTACCTAGAAAACAGGACCCTAAGAAAAACACAGGGATCACCCAATGACAGAGAAATGGATGAGATCTACATGAACAACCTGGACAAGAGTGGGGGTAATGAAGGGCAAGATTCAAGGGAAAGAGAGCTTAGGGGAGCAGGAGATCCCAGCTGGATCAAGAACAGAAAGGGAGAACAAGGAATAACAGACCATGATAAATTAATTTTATTATCATTTATAGCAAGTTAATATGAACAAAATTTCAGTACTTTATAAAACTGTTAGATTTTTAGTTAAAACTGCAAAATGATTCCTCTACTTTGAATCAATTTTGTCTATTTTTCATCCAGCTGTATACATTCTAAGAAAAATGTAATATTTTTCAAAAGTTAACACTGAATATTTATATGTAACTAGTGGTGATTTATATTTTTTATAATTGCCTGTATTGCTTGGGAATTTTTTGCCTAAGATAAGCATACACTATTCTTAAAATATCTTTTTGGTTGTGAGCCTAGCCTTTAACAGCTGAGCACAGCTTGGTACTGGCATAAAAACCAACATGTGGACCAATGGAATTGAATTGAAGACCCTGACATTAACCCACATACCTATGAACATATAATTTTTGACAAAGAAGCCAAAAATGTACAATGGAAAAAAGTAAGCATCTTCAACAAATGGTGCTGGCATAACTGGATGCCAATGTGTAGAAGACTGCAAATAGATCCATATCTGTCACCGTGCACAAAACTTAAATCCAAGTGGATCAAAGACCTCAACATAAATCCAGTTACTCTGAACCTGATATTAGAGAAAGTAGGAAGTACTCTTGAACGCATTGGCACTGGAGATCACTTTCTAAATATAACACCAGTAGCACAAACACTGAGAGAAACAATCAATCAATGGGACCTACTGAAACTGAGAAGCTTTTGTAGAGCAAAGGACACGGTCAACAAGACAAAGCGACACCCTACAGAATGGGAAAAGGTCTTCACCATCCCCACATCTGACAGAGGGCTGATATCCAGAATACATAAAGAACTCAAGAAATTAGACATCAAAATGCCCAACAGTCCAATTAAGAAATGGGCTATAGAACTAAACAGAATTCTCAACAGAGGAAGTTCAAATGGCTGAAAGACATTTAAGGAATTGCTCAACATCCCTAATTATCCAGGAAATGCAAATCAAAACGACTCTGAGATACCACCTTACACCTGTCAGAATGGCTAAGATCAAAAGCACAGAAGACAGCTTATGCTGGAGAGGATGTGGAGCAAGGGGAACTCTCCTCCACTGCTGGTGGGAATGCAAGCTTGTACAGCCAATTTGGAAATCAATATGGCACTTCCTTAGAAAATTGGGAATCCATCTCCTCCAAGACCCAACTATAGCACTCTTGGGCATATACCCAAGGAATGCTCAATCATACCACAAGGGCATTTGCTCATCTATGTTCGTATCAGCTTTGTTTATAATAGCCAGAACCTGGAAACAACCTAGATGCCCTTCAACTGAAGAATGGATAAAGAAAATATGGTACATATACACAATGGAGTACTACTCAGCAGAGAAAAACAATGACATCATGAGGTTTGCAGGCAAATGGATGGATCTAGAAAAAATCATCCTGAGTGAGGTAACCCAGACTCAGAAGGACAAGCATGGTATGTACTCACTCATAGGAGGATACTAGATGTAAAACAAAGATTACTAGACTGTTACACAACTCCAGGGAGGCTACCTAGAAAACGGGACCCTAGGAAAGACCCAAGGATCACCCAATGACAGAGAAATGGATGAGATCTACATGAACAACCTGGATGACAGTGGGAGTAATGAAGGGCAAGATTTGAGGGAAAGAAAACTTAGGGGAGCAGGAGATCCCAGCTGGATCAAGAACAAAAAGGGAGAATGAGGAATAACAGACCATGATAAATGAAGACCACATGAGAACAGGAATAGGCAGAGTGCTGGAGAGGTCCCCAAAAATCCACAATGATACATCCTCTGTAGACTGCTGGCAATGGTCGAGAGAAAGCCTGATCTGACCTAGTCTGGTGATCAGATGACTAAACACCCTAACAGTCATGCTGGAACTCTCGTCCAATAACTGATGGAAGCGGATGCAGAGATCCTCAGCCAGGCCCCAGGTGGAGCTCCAGGTGTCCAACTGTCGAGAAAGAGGAAGGTCTGCAAGAGCATGAATTGTTGAATCCAAGATTGCAAAAAGCACAGGGACAAATAGCCAGGCATATGGAAGCACATGAATTATGAACCAAAGGCTGTGGAGCCCCCAGCTGGATCAGGCCCTCTGGATAAGTGAGACAATTGAATAGCTTGATCTGCTTGGGAGGCACCCAGTCTGTGGGACCAGGATCTGTCCTTAGTGCATGAGCTGGCTATTTGAAACCTTGGGCTTACACAGGGACACATGCTCAGCCTGGAAGGAGGGGACAGGACCTGCCTGTACTGAATCCACCAGGTTTAAATGAATCCCCAAGGGTGCCTTGATCCTGGAGGACATGGGAATGGAAGGGAGGGGCTGGGGAGAGGGTGGGAGTGGGGGCGTGAGGTGGGAGGACAGGGGAACCCATGGCTGGTGTATAAAATTTAAAACACATAATAATAAAGAAAAAAAATAAAATAAATCATTAAAATATAAAACAAACCACATGATACCATTCCCAGAAAGATGGAACATATCCAGACAGATAAAAAACTTGTTCTAAGTTCTGCCCCAAAGCTCTGGGAAAGCACTGCCACTCAAGCAAACAGAAGTAAGATGCAGAAGAAATTAGAGTCCAACTTATTAACATATTTCAAGTTTAGATTATTTTTCTGATAGCAGTCAAATGTTAGCAAAACACTGGGATACAAAAGAAGATCAAATGTTGGAAGAAAGCCAAGCATTTCCATATAATAATAATAATAATAATAATAATAATAATAATAATAATAATAACAATAATAACAACGGATTGAATAAGGCCAAAGGAGCCTGACTTTGTGAGACATGGTCTCCCAATGCCAGTCACCACACTTCTGGTGATATAGTCAGTTCTCTCCGAGTGACTTGGCTCTTGCCAGCTTTCTCACTCAAGGATAGGATTACAAAGAAAATTACCTCACTACATTACTGAGTAAAAAAGAAAATTAAATGTTTTTCATCGAATCAAACACTTAAGTTTGATAACTATTTCCATGGTGAAAATAAACCACAGTTTTTCCATATTTTTATTCACTTAATAAGCAGTTATTTTCCCAGAAAAATAATACTCAAGATTTTTCTGTCATAAACCTCTGTTGCACTTAAGAATTACTAAGGCTCCTAAACGGCTTTATTTACATGAATTACATCATCTACCAATATTCTCCATATTAGAAATTAGAATAGAAAAATCTATGAAACATTAATTCCTTTAGGAATTATACTAAGTCACCTTAGTGCAGTGGTGTTCATCTGTGATTCTAGTACTTGGGAGGCTAAAGAAGGAGGATCTGGACTTCAATCCCAGTCTGAATTCCCCAAGACTGTGTCTCACATAAACAAGTATATGACATGTCAGCACTGCTTATTTTTGTAAAATTAATAGGCATTTTCTAAAAGCTACAGAGAATAGTAGCTATGGTTCACTTTTTTATTTTTTTCACATTTCATTGGTATCTGGATTAGTAGAAGAAAACTTTTGTATCTACTTCTGCATGGCATTCCTTGTGATCAACTAAACTTGTAAGAGTGTCAGCATGAAAAAGGTAAACAGCATGTTACCACTGTGGGGGAAGTAGTTTTGTCTCCACTTAGGCCACAGGAACATGTTTCAAGAAGCACGACCATACACAGTTTTAGTAAGCACTTTAAAGTGGGCACTCTATTCTTTGTCATTTCATTAGGTTTTCACTTGGTCCTCTAGGCCTGGACCCACTTCTTGGTGAGGGGAGGAGAAAAAATATGAGACATTCAAGGCCAGATTTTATCACTGCCCTGGTTTTGGACAGAGTTAATTCACAGATTTTTTTTCCCTAACTACTTTTCTCAGAATTCAAAGAGCTTTCCAGCCCTAATTATTAACTACTTCAAAATTGATCACAGTTTTCCAAAACACTGAAAAACCACAGGCCCCTCCTTATCTATTAGAGACTTCTGTTGCTGTTTTAAATATTCTATGCTATGATGTATCAGACAGGGACAGAAGACTGTACATGGATTATTCCACAGCGCATTATGTTGACTTTGGAAATTAGTTATTCTATGAATTATGGAAATTATTAACCATTTGGTTTTGTGTTTGTTTTAGACTTTTGAAAACGGGAGGAACACCACATGGGAGGCCTTGCCTTCTTGTGGGAGGGAGTGGGGGATGGGTTGGGAGGGGAGGCTTGGGAGGGCGGGAGGAGGGAAGAGGGGGATCTTTGGTGTGTAAAATGAATGAAAAAATTCTTAATTAAAAAAAAAAGAAAAGGGGAGGAAAATATAAAAGTTTCAAGTATTGCTTCACGAATACACAACTGCCCCTCAAGGATTGCTCCCCTTTCAAGGATTGCTTCCTCTTCAGGGATTGCTCCCTCTCAAGGATTGCTCCCTCTCAAGGATTGCTCCTTCTCAAGGATTGCTCCCTCTCAAGGACTGCTCCCTCTCAAGGATTGCTCCTTCTCAAGGATTGCTCCTTCTCAAGGACTGCTCCCTCTCAAGGATTGCTCCCTCTCAAGGATTGCTTTTGACAGAACTTCACAAATGAAAGCTACACTGAGATCATCTAGTGGACAGCCCAAACCTTCCTTCTGCCAGTGCCTTATGATTCCAGAACTGTAAGAGCACCGCTCACACAAGGAGTACAGATACATCAGCCTTCCACAGGGCTGATCACACAATTTTGAGTTTTAGGAGAATGGCTCTCAATCTTATGTGATCAACGAATGTAAACTTCAAATAAGAAGGTACCTGCTATAGCTCTGGCGTTCAAGGAGGTCTTTTGGAAACAGAAGCAAAGACAAATAGGTTGGTGCTGTGGAAGCTGAGATTTAAGGAGAAAACACAAAAGCCCATCCTTTAAAATAATATTAATATGTTTTCTTATTTTTCATTACAGGCACGGTACATAAATGTGTATGCCTAACAAAATAAACCAGTTTCTTGCTATGAATAAACTCATACCAAATTATCTTAACTTGTATTAGCCAAATGCATACCAATTACTGTACAAATCATTATTAATTCATGTAATAAATTATTTTATCAAATACATACCAGGTGAATAAAAATATTTTTTAATTTAGTTTTGAAATAAAGAAGGAAAATGTTCTTCCCTTTTAATTGAAATATTTATGGCTAAAGGTATAGCCTCCTCTGATTTCATCTCAAATATAACTAACCCTGTCTCACTGCAAAGCCAAGCTTGGTGGGGTTTGTTTTGTTTTGTTTTGTTTTTTGAGACTGAATTTCTCTGCATAACCTTGGCTGTCCTGGAACTCACTCTGGAGATTAGACTGGCCTCAAACTCACAGAGATCCTTCTGCCTTTGCCCCGAGTACTGGGGTTAAAGGCATGTGCCACCACTTCTTGGCAAAGCTTGGTTTTCCCAGGTACCTACAAGAAATTTTTATATGCAAATATAAGCACAAAGACAAATATTTAAAATTTTGTGCACATTTCTATCTAAAAGGTATCTTGCTATACTTCTTGTTCTGCATTATACAGTTTTTGTTGAATAAAGTTAATTCATTCATTTCAATTGTTTATACAATTCTATGATAGGTTTATGCTAAATTTTACATAGTGACTCACCCTCTGGTGGGCATTTGGGTTTATTTTCAGAATTACAAACAATGGTGTACTAATATTGTACTCATGTCTCCTTGTTCACACATGTGCTTGCCATGGGTGTACCTAGAAATGAAATCATTGGCAATAGGGTGTATGCAATTTTAATCTCAATAGATATTGCCAAACTGTCTTCTAATTAACATTGATTGACACTCCCATAGAGGTGTATGAAAGTAGCCTTTCCCCAGCAGAGTCCAAAGTACATCAACTTTAGAAGTTCTGCTAACCTTGGGCATCAACAATACCATCCATTTTTTAATCATTTACATTTTCCTGAAGTCTTTCCTCAATCTTCTTGCACTTATGAGTTTATTTTATACAAAATGTTTAACTTTTATGTTTGTGTCTTCTACTATTTGGTTATTATCAGGTCAGTTCTTTCTGTACTTTGAATGTCAATCTCTTCCTTGTTGAATATATTGCTAATATTACTTCCCAGTCCAATTTTATTTTAATAGTGTTTTTGTCCATAGCACTCCTGAAGCTTTATAAACATTAAATTAATGTACCTTTTTCTTCATAAACATGACTTCTGGGAGCATATGCATTAAAGTAATTCCTATCAAAAATAAAATGATATTTTAGTTCATGGATATTCTTTATCAGATGAATAGCTGGCAAAGAATTTTTCCTCCTATTCTTTGGGATATCGCTTCATTTGTCTAGTCTTCAACACGTTTTTGGGTGCCTTAATTGAAAAAGAGATGGCTGTATCTGCATGGGTTTGTTTTTAGACCCTTTATTCCATTGGTGTACAGATATTTTTTTTGTGCTGATACCATACTCTTTTTGCTTCCATGGCTCTTTGTTGGGACTATAAATTAGCCCAGCCATTACAGAAATCAGTAGAACTCCCTCAGAAACTAAAACATAGCACATCATCCTGCTATACCGCTCTTGGAACCAGTCAGCATGCAATAGAAACACTTGTACGTCCAGGTTTATTGAGACACTATTTACAACAGTTCCAACCAACAAATGCATGAATACACAAAATGAGGTATACAAATATTGGAGCATTATTAGCACATAAATATGAAATGATATCATTTTCAGGAAAAATGGAACTAGAGACCATCATGTCTAATAAATTAAGCCAGATTCTAAGACTGTAGCACCTGTTCTCTCTCATATGCAGAATCTCAAGAATTTTTTATTAAAAAATTATTTTTACATTGTGTGTGTGTGTGTGTGTGTGTGTGTGTGTGTGTGTGTGTGTTTGCTTACATACACAAGCCACTGCTCATGTATGATGGTCTGAGGACAATTTATGGAGTATGTTAATCTGTTATATCCTTTAATCATGTGATCACAGGGAATCAACATGAGGTCATTAGACCTTATAGCAACTGCCTTTACCCTCTGTGCCATCTCACTTGTCCCCTGGAGTGTTTTTTTTTTATTATCATTGTTGGTTTTTTTTTTTTTTATGGCATGGAATCAAAGCCTTTCCACAGTAAACCAAACCTCCAGTGTTACCAGGTGTGAGATGCCTCAGAAACCTATAGCTAGGAGTTCATAGGCCCTCAGAAGGAATTACTACTGTTGTTTTGTTCAACTGGCATGGTACCAAGAAGCTTTCTAAATATTTATGTTTGTAGCTGTAGATGAATGCAATTCTCAGCCTTAACTAAAACTTCTATATGCAATGAACAGTGGTGGATACAGAGATCCAAGACTTTGCTCCAGATCCACGGCTGTTCAAGGTGTCAAGAATAAAGGAAAGTTCTCAACCCTAAATAGGACATTTATATCACCCCCTCTACAGTCAGGGAATATCATGAAGAATATAGCAGAAGAGAAAGCAGAATATAAGAAGGTGGCTGTGGAATACCATCTTCAGGGCATGGCACAGTCATTGCAAACACAGTCTTATGTGGGAGGCCAGCTGTGAGACTGGCTTCCACATTTTACAACAGGGTACTCTTGAAGAGTGAGTGATAAGATAGAAGGCTAGAGGAGAGAGAAAGAGATAGAAACACAGGATAACCTCGGGAGGGCCTAGATCCTTATCCATTGGCCCCTCCAGTCTCTTCTAAAGGGCTATTTATAGGACTGCTAAGGGATGGAGCAAAAGACACCCCCCCCCCAGCTCAGCCAAGCATAGACCCTTCCAATCACCTAGAATCCATGCATATGGTCAAGCAATCCTCTAATGCAGCTCTGCTGGGTAAAGCAAGCTCAGATCTCACTAGGAAACCTTTGTGGGCCTCCACAGTCTTACAACTGCTGTACTCCCTGCACAACACTGGGAATGTCAACGATAAATTGTGGATTGGAAGGGGGATCATAGGACCCCTTGCCCTGTTGAACTGTTAGGTGCTGATGGCTTATGGGGTGAGGACAAGCATTGTCTTTCAGTTGTGTACATAAGGATGAGCCTACCAGGCTCTAATGGATAGCTCTAAACCCTCCTCTTCTAACATAGTCACCTTTTGCTTTCATGGTTTTTAAGAAGTATTTTTAATAAATTAAGAGGGAGAGGGACAAAAGAAGGTAATAGGGTCTAAACAGGATCTAAGTACATTATGTTCATGTATGAAAATGTCACAATGAAACATATTATTTGTGTAAATATATGCTAATAAAATAGCTTTCATCCTTGTACATCTTCAAATAATTTAAATTTGGTTATTTTTGTTTTGCCCTAGTTTGGGCTTAGGTTGATCAAATGTCCACCTGAACTTACATCTGTGTGAGCTGACAGGATCTGCTACAAGGCATCTATTTCTTTGACATTAATACACTGACAGAAAACTCTCTTGTGCAATCTTGAATATGAGGTGTGCAATGCAACTAATGTTTAAAGTACTACCTCTGTCACAGTCTAAAGCACATTGTCACACATATAAATGGTTGTTTGCCTTTCCACACCACCATGCTTAGTAATCAAAGCTCTTTCTAGTTGTTCAACTTTAGGAGAGAGTATTTTTCTCTACTTTGTTTTCTATTCCAAAGATAGAAAGGCTTGTATTGTATATTTACATTTCCATTTCACACAGGACTGACAACATGAGTTCAATTCCCAGAATCAACTGTGGAAGGAAAGAAACAACTCCTGAAAATTTCCCATGCACCCGCACACACATGCACATGCACACACGCATTCACACCACACACACACACACACACACACACACACATATTAAAAAAAACTAAAAGAAATTAAGAACATATGTACATCTTTTAGACTATAGTGTGATGATAACCTGATAGTAAAGTTCCGATGTACTTACCCTTGTGTCTGACATATTTATCACCTCATTTTTGTGGCAAGAATGTTTTAAATCCATTGGGCGCAGAACCATGTTGAGCATGATGGTCCCACACAGTGCACTAGATCACTAAAATAAATCTCCCAGTGTGAAACTCTATGTCCCTTAACAGTGGTGAGGACTAAACCCAGGGTATTACTCCTGCTAGTCCAGCACACCAACAGAGCTGGATCTCCTGCCTCAACTTTGGATTCTTTAGACACTATCTTCACTTTGCCCATCTCTGCAGCACCATTCTCTTCTCTCTTCTCTCTTCTCTCTTCTCTCTTCTCTCTCTCTCTCTCTCTCTCTCTCTCTCTCTCTCTCTCTCTCTCTCTCTCCCTCTCTCAGCATCTCCTATTTTCTCCTGTTTCCATGACACTGACTTTTACACATGAGATGGTAGAACATTTGGCTTTCTATATCCACTTCACTACTTTTTCCATAAAGTCCTCCAGTTCCAGCTATACTGTACAGATTCCATGTCTTATTCTGTTCAGTTAGGATGCTTTATTACTACTGTATCTTGACTGCTCTCAGCAATGCTGAAGTAGATGTGGGAAGTCGCTTCAATAGCTTCAGATGCATACCATGCAGTGTGAATGCTGAATCATATGGCAATTTTATTTTTGATTGTGCAAAACTTCTAAGACATCTTCTAAGTGGGCTCCACTAGCTTACCTCCTCACTATGAAAACCAGCACTCAGGAGGCAGAGACAGGCGGATCTTTGTGAGTTCGAGGCCAGTCTGGTCTACAAAGTGAGTTCCAGGAAAAGGTGCAAAACTACACAGAGAAACCCTGTCTCGAAAAACAAACAAGAAAAAAAAAAAGAAAGAAAGAAAGGAAACCAGCCATCTTAAAATGCAGAATTTCTCAACCTACTTAGATTTTCTTTTATGATCTTCTATAAATTTTGGCCTATATAAAAGGAAAATGTGTATTATCATAACAATATTTTACTGCATTTAGGGCAGTAAAATTTACGGCCTGTTTAGGGCACCTTACATTCTGATACTGCTGAAAATGAAATTTTTTGGTTTTAATTACTGATTTCTTTTCTACAAGAAGCTACAAGCTCATTTGTGTCAAACAATGAATGTACTGTTATTGCACTTTCTGACTTTCTTAGTGTATCAACTAATCTATTTGGGTTCACTTTGCCTTCAGTGGTACATAGAATTATCTTCCTTTTTCAGTATCTGTACTTCATTTCTTAGTTTAGCACTGCAGTCAGCTTTAGGTGCACTATTTGATGAGACTAATGCATCCACAGTGTGTGATACTCACCTCTAGGAATCTCCACTTAATATTGTATACTCATCAGACATTCAGACATCATGTGTCAAGACTTACATCCTTCACCATGTTGCCAGCCATCATTCCATTTTCTGCCTCTATAATTTGATAACTCTATGCATTTCATGAGTGAAATTATATAATAATTTTATTTTGTATTTGGCTCATTTTCTATAATATCTTCAAGGCTCATCAATCTTGTAGCCTGTTTTGGAATTCCATTCATTTTGAAAGCTGAATATTTCATTGTATATACCACACTTTGTTTTTCCATTAATAAAACATATGGTTGTTTGTCTACCTTTTTTCTATTGTGAATAATTCTTCTATGAACATGAATATACAAATACCCCTTCAAGTACTTGCTTTCAAATCTTTTCTATACAAAACTGGATTTGAAATGTTATTTCTTATTGGCTAGGGCTATATAATTATTAGTAGTAATAGCTCACATGTTTTTCTTGTGTCTCACATTAGTGTCATATTTACAATGTTTCAATAATTGAAGCATCTTGCTATAGGCCTTTGTTACATAACTACTATCACATTAAGGAAGAACTCTTATTCATAATGAGAATGTTTACACAGAGTTTTAAATTTTACTCACATTGCCTTTGCCATTTCAGTAGAAAAGACACAGATTTTATCTTTTTCTCTACTCATTTAATTACCCTGTCATTAATTACCTGAATTTACTTTCAAAGACTGAACTGCTCTTGCATTTTATGAGAAGCTTTAGTGGGAAAGTGCATTTGGAATTTTCCTGGACTTGGTATAATAAAATTCTATTAGAATATTTGCACCTCAGCATTAAGAAGTAAAAACTAACTCATAGTTTCATTTTCTTGGGCTTTCAACTATCTGGTTTTCATCAAGATTATACTAACCTGATTGATTTTGATTGGGAAGTTTTAAATCTTTTCTATATTCTTAGAATGATTCATATAAACTGTGGATTTCTTGAAGCTTTAGCAGATCCAGTCCATGGGACAAGTAGATCTCCTGCCCCTGGCAAGTTTGAGCTAGTGTTTGATGAGCTGAAATAAAAAGAACCATAAATATATTCCTTAGTGGTTCAAATTGTCTTAGAAAAATATCCATTTTATGTTGTTTTCATTATTAGTGGGATTTAGCTGTTCATAATATTCTATATTTAATGCAGGTTTATTGAGTTATAACTGATAATAAATTACATGTTTAATCACTATTTCATCTGTTACTAATGCTACTTTTTATTAAATATATTTATTTATTAAAATTTTTTTCATTTTACATACCAACCCCAGTTCCTCCTCCCTCCCCTTCTCCCGCCTCTTCACCTCCCTCCCACTCTACTTTCATCCACTCCTCAGAGTGGGTAAGGCCTCCCATGGTAGTCAACAAAGTCTGGCATACCAAGTTGAAGGAGAGCCTAGCCCCTCCCCATTATATCAAGGCTGAGCAATGTATCCCACCACAGCGAATAGGCTCCAAAAGCCAGTTCATGCATCTGGGATAAGTCCTGGTCCTGATGCCAGGGACCCCACAAACAGATCAAGCCACACAACTGCCACCCACAGTCAGCGGGTCTAGTTCAGTCCTATGCAGGTTCCTGGGCTGTCAGTCCAGAGTCAGTGAGCTCCAGCTAGCACTGGTCAGCTGTCTCTGTGGGTTTCCCCATCATGTTCTTGACCCCCTTCTTCTTCTTCTTCTTCTTCTTCTTCTTCTTCTTCTTCTTCTTCTTCTTCTTCTCCTCCTCCTCCTCCTCCTCCTCCTCCTCCTCCTCCTCCTCCTCCTCCTCCTCCTTTTTAGAATGCCGAATGCCATTTATTGAAGGAGGGAGGTCTTAAATACAGGCTTACAGCACAATGGGAGAACCCCAGTGGGCAGAAGTTCACTTCTGATTTTTTTTTGGGGGGGGGGAGCTGAGGATGGAACTCCAAGCCTTGCACTTGCTAGGCCAGTGCTCTACCACTGAGCTAAATCCCCAACCCCGCTTCTGATGTTTTACAATCTTGCATCTAAGCTATTAATGCCCAATAAGCTGGATACACAGACAAGGAGCTTCCCTTAAGCATTCAGGAGGGTGGAATCTTGCAGGGAATTAGCATAGGGATGATATCATGGTCAAGGTCAACAAGCAAAGCAACAGTTACCCAAAACGGGAGCCAGTTCCCTTCAGGTCCCCTCCTATTACTAAAAAATGAGCTTCTGACTTAGGTTGCATGGGACATCAGCAGGTCACCTTACCCGTCATGGAGACACCTGTCCAGGACACACAGGCGTTCTGTTCTGTCTGAGGTTGGTGAGCGCCTCCCAGGAATTACCCATCTCTGAATACTCATTATCATACAGGCTCAATCGTGTGAGAGCTGCAGAGTTAACTATTGCCAAAGATCTCTCAGTGGCGGTGGGCTTGCAATCTGTGTGTTCAACACAGAAAAGACCAAGACCAACAGAAGTCTTAACCCACCCATAGCCGGTAGGCTAATTATTACAGTTGCTGAAAGAAATTCTTAGGTTTTCTCTTTATTTACACTATTATAATTTTATAGGATTATTTATACTTTGTCAAAGAAATAAAAATTTTATATTTTTCATGGACATGCTTTGCCATTCTTTTCCATGGGAACCTTAGTTTATATCCTCACCTTTTTACTTTGTAGTCAATAACCATATTATGATGATTACATATGATCTTTCCTGATTATTTACCTCTGTGTTCTAGAATTAATAAGCAAATTTAGTTGTCCATTATACTTATTTTTATCTTTATTTAGTTTCTCCTGTGTCTCTCTATTCACACAGTGAGTTATTTTCTATATGTGTGATTTTAACATTTCCCAATATATGATTTAAGTTTAATTTTATGTTAGCCATTCTATATTATTTATTTCTACTTTTTTCATTGTAGTTACTTACTGTGATAACTTTGATCGTCTAGGTTTATATTTTATTCACACTTCCTTTGTAACTTCATATATGGTTAAATTTTATTAATTTTGCATATGCTATGAAAAGAATGTATATTCTCTGTTGAAATTAGAGTCAATGTATATCCATTAATCTATTCATATACATTAATTACTACTTAAGTTTTTCTTATATATTTCTGTCATTTGATGATTTTGATTTTTAATAGAATTGTGAGGCTTACTTGCTATCCTTGTATATTTGTGGGCATTTTCCTTTTTCTTTCAGTTGTTCATTTATGCACCTCATAATAAGCATTGGGTGCTAGAAGTTCTTCACAGGTGATTCCTTGTGAATTCTTCCATTCACCAATATTACATCTTTAATTATCAGTGTTTCACCTTTCTGCTCACTAGATTTTGTCAAATTTACACAAATTAGAGTCACATGGGAAGAGGGAACTTCAGTTGAAGGATTGTCTATACCAGATTGGTTTGTCAGCATGAAGGGGGGCATTTTCTTGATTAATGATTGATGTGTGAGGGCCTAACCCACTGTAAGCAGTGCACTGGGCCAATGGTCCTGGGTTCTATAAAAAAGCAGGCTGAGCAAGCCATAGGGAGCAAGCCAGTAAACAGCATTCCCCCATAGTTTTGGATTCTGTTCCCACCTTCAAAACCTGGACTTGTGTTCTTGTCCTGGCTTTCCTCAATAATGGACTGTAACCTGTGAACCAAACAAACCCTTCCTTACTTAAAGTTTTGCTCAGTGTTTTATCATAGCAACAGAATGCAAACTAGAACAACCTTCTATTTTTCTAATATTAATTAAATTAAAGCTCACACAATGTAGGTTTTCCTTACTTCTGTTTTACTCTTTTCTTTGCAACTTCATTTTAGAAATGTCTTTTGTTTAGTTAGGGGTTCTACTGATGTGATAAAACACCATAACCAAAACCAACATGGGAAGGAACAGGTTTATTTCAGGTTAGACTCCCATCTCACAGTCCATCACAGTCCACTCAAGGCAGGAACCCAGAAGCAGGAGCTGAAGCAGAAGCCATGGAGGAGCACTATTTACTGGTTCGCTTCTCATTGCTTGTTCAGCCTGCTTTTTTATACACCCTGGGATCTCCTGCCCATTGTGGGCTGGGCCCCATGTATCAACCCAGTGGGAACATTTTCTCAATTGAGTTCCCTCTTCCCAAATGAATTCAGCATCTGTCAAGTTGACAAAAACAAACAAACAAACAAACAACAAACAAACAAAAAACACCTAGAACAATATCTAATAAACAATTTAGAGGTTAATGTTGATTTTTGAACTTATTTATACAATCTGAGTTTGTATTTTGTAATAGAAAAGATGACCTCAATTAACATAGAAGAAAAAGCTAACAACTTAGGGAAACTGCAGAAAGGCTAAGGATGAAATAGGATAGAAGAAATAAGTTTTATAACAAAATTTCAACGAAGCAAATGAGCTAATCAAGGAAATGGAAGAGTCTTCTAGATTTGGAAGTCTTTTAGATTTGATAACAACAATAAAAAGACTCAAGAATACAGTATCTGCAAGACACAGAATGAATAAAAGTGAAAAAAGTAAATTAGGCAAATCTGAATCAAAATAAAACTGGAATATAGTTCTTAATGCTTGAAGATATATCTGGATGATGTAATGTGTTGCTTATTTTGCACATCCATGCTTGTATCTGATCCTATTGCTCTCAGCAGCAGTAAGAAAGCATCACTGTCCATGTAACTACAAGGTCGTCAATAGCCTGGGTGTTGAGGGGTGGGGAATGGAAAGGAAGAACTCTGTACTCACAACAGTTAAATTACAAAACAGGAACTGAGATCCATGACAGCACATCCAATCATGACAGTATCCAATCACCGCTTGCAAATGCCGGCTTTACAGAGTTGTTTACAGTGGTGTCTAATTTTATCTTTTGTGTCTTTGTGTTGCCTAACAAAAATGCAAATTTCTTAAAGGGAAAAACTACTGTGAACTAAATATTGTTTTTATTGTGATAGGCATATAGATCAAAATACATGGGGATTGTGTTTGTTAGCTATTGGGTACTCCACATCCAGTTTTATAAATACTTAGGATACAGATTTATTCACACACTCTGTGTCTTCAAACATCTTGTTACAGTAATGTACTATACAATAAAATATTTCAGATAATGATGCTAATGAGAAAATCTGTGAAGAAAAGGGAAAAAAAAATCACTGGAAAGAAACTGGGAATGATGAAAGAAGGCTACCTTACAGTGATATACAACAAGAAAGGAAATGTGACACATAAGATACAAAATTTATAATTTCCTACAAAAATATGAATTACTAAAACCTGGTACAATAAGAGACAGATAAACTCAATGGGTCAAAAAATATTTAAGTATTAACACAATAATCAAAGATTTACTTTTCCATCTCGAAAACAAAACATCACATCTGGTGCACTAAGGAATTCTACCACACTTTAAAATACAGTTGTGGGAGCAGGAGAGATGGTTCAGTGCTTAACAGAGAACCTGAGTTTGGTTCCCAGTACCCATGTCAGTGGCTCACAATCATCTCTTGAAAGACATATACAAGCACGCAAAAATATCAAGATAAAAGTGCCTCATGTTGTGCTTACCAATTCAGTAAGACGTCATAGTGATGCCGTACCAACAACTGCCATTTACTATCTGTTACAATGTCAGGCAAAGAGCCATGGTATTGATTTATAATTCCTTTAATACCTGCAAGAACCATGCAAAGCAGAGTCTTCACTTTGAATATGAGGAGATGGACCAGGAGAGGTTAAGACATTTGCTCAGCCATACAGCTTATAACTGGAGGAACCAGTACTCCAGTGAAAGTCTGAGAGGTCTGTGAGACTGCCGTCACAACCACAGTGTGGATTTTTGTAACAATAGCACTACCTGGAAGACCAATATTGGAAGCATAGTGGTACATAGGAGTACAGTTCACAGTTCATAGTTCATAGAAGTACATTTCAAGTACCTCATCCAAAGAGTTCTTATAATTAGGAACTTCATCCTAACCTGAGGACTATTAAATTCATACTGTGAAAGTAAATGTAATTTTCTCTTGTTTTTGTTTGTTTGCTTGTTTTGAGTTTTACTCTGTTCCAGGTAGTCTGGACCTCGCTTAGTAGAGTTGGCCTTGAACTCACAGAGTTCCACCTGCCTCTACCTCTAGAGTGCTGGGATTAAGGGAGTGAAACACTGTAGCAGGCTTTCTTTTGGGCCAGCTCCTGAATCATGACATGGAGACTTATTATTAGTTATGAGTGCTCAGCTTTAGCTTAGGGTCATTTCTTGCAAGCTCTTGTAACTTAATTTAACCTGTTTCTTTTCATCTATGTTTTTGCCTCAGGGCTTTTTACCTTTCTTTCATTCTGTATGTCCTACTTTTCCTGATTCTTCTGTGTCTGTCTGTCTGTCTGTCTGGCCCCTGGTGTCTCCCTCCTTTTCTCTTCCCCTCAAGCCCAGATTACTCCTCCTAATTATTCTCTCTACCTGCCAGCACCGCCTATTCCTCTACTGTCTAGCTATTGGCCATAAGCTTTTTCTAGACCAATCAAGTGCCTTAGGCAGACAAAGCAACATATATTTACATAGTTAAACAAATGCAACATAAACAAATGCAAAACGCCTTTACATTATTAAACAAATGTAGCATAAGCAAATGTAACATCTTTATATAGCTAAAAATAATATTTCACAACAGAACACCACACCTGGTGTAGTTTTCTATAGATTATTTTAAACATAATTATCATATAAAGAGTTGTCGGATTATACTTTACTAGGATTAAACTGATGGCCTTGTTAGAGAAATGATGAAATGTGGTAAAAAGGGTCATTCTAGAAAATATGAGTTCAATGATTAAACAAATGTTGAAAAAAATTCCCCCTACCCTTACACAGTCTCTCAAGTACTGCTTGCCACAGAAACGTTGGTGTGATATGTCCACCTGCACAACAACATGATCACCTTTAATGTCAGAATCTATGAGGTCAACAAAAACAAATCATCATTAGCCTCACAAAGTCAAACTCCACAGCCTGGATCCTTGGGTCTCAATGACTTTTCTATATACCTGGTAGTTTTAGAGTCCTGATTTTTTTAACTTTTGCTATAAGCAGAAATTACAAATAATATGCCTTAGTAACTCCAGAGTTATTCTGATGTTCACCTCCTGAACTCATCAAGTTCCCAGACTATTAGGCTATGCAACCCTTCTGGACAAGAGCTAAGCCATGCACACTATTCTGGTCCCAGCTCTGACTACATCTGGTTGAGAGGGGTGTGGTGTAACAAAGGCTGAGGCTGGCTACACCAATAATCATGGAGATTATCAATCAAACATCTGCCTATTCTACAACATGTAGGTGGTGAAATATGATGTATGAGTAACCAAGAGATGAACAAAGGGAAAATAAAGTCCATGTTGACAGAAAGTAAATGCTGAGTAGATATATAGTCTTTGGTTACTAGATGTAGTGAGGCCCCTATCACTCAGAATAAGTAGTAACCTTCTATAGGAGGAATTTAAAGATTAAAGATGAGAAATTACCGGAAATTTAGGAGCAAGCATCAGGTCACCTATGCTGCTACTCTGTCATTGATCCCTTGTACTCATGAAAACACAGCCTCTCTGAATCCTTGACCTTACGCTAGGAACTCTTGTTTGTTCTTCAAAAGCCTAGATCCAATATTAAAATGCTGATGTGAAAGATGAGCCCTAACGTCCTTCTACCAATTGATGAGATGTCAATTGATATCAAGTTCCAAATATCTGCTTATCTAAACCTCTTATTCGATCACTGAATTCTGAAAGACACTATTGAGCTGTCCTCACTAAGTTGCCCAATACCAGCTGTTTGGCAGTTTTAACTAACTATTGCCTCTTGTTCTTCACTCTGCTTTGTTCCCCATATCCAGTGCATCATTAAGAACTGCTTCTGGAAATATCTCTTTCTTTAGCACTACTATCAATGCCTTAATTTAAGAATTTATTACCTATTCTTTTATTGAAATGGTCTATTTCAACTTAATTTCAATCTATATGCCTAAAGGTCATTTTTTAACTGAAAAAATATCTGATCTTGTCACTGTTCTACTTTGAAACAACTTCCACTGCTACCCAATATATAGATAAGCTAATACTCAATTGATAGCATCTATATAACTTGACCTGGGTTTTGAGGCATTCTTGTATGGCCTTTCAGGTTAAAACCCTTGCTCTTTTCCATTATACTTTATTCATTTTATTTTATTGTTATATATACAGATGTTTTGCCTGCTTGTATGTCTGAGTACCACATGTGTGTCTGGTGCTTGCTGTGGCCAGAAGAGGGTATCAAATCCCCTGGAACTAGAGTTATCGATGAGGTGCAACGTGAGTGCTGGGACTTCTGGAAGAACTTTCAGTGCTATTAACCACTCAGCCATCTCTCCAGCCTCCCATCAACTGATCCTTTTAACCTCTGATGACACACCACCTCCTCTTAATCTCTAAACAGTGTTCTCGCCTCTTGCAGCCATCTACAGATACCTTTATTATATCACACTGCTTACATGTCTGTTTTCCTCATGCAACTATGAATTCTTTGAGGACAGAGAGCATGCCTTCCTCATTTATAGTCCTGTGACAAGTATGGTGATGGGTTGTCAACTGGCATCACATATTTGTTGAATGAGTGAATTATGCCTAAATATTATGACTTATCTATATCTAACTTTCCCCCAGTACATGAAAAAAAAACTTCCCCTCAAAAATATATTCTTACATATATATCTACTTCTCTTTCTCTTGTTTTCTATTTATTCCATCAGAATACATTCAAGGGGAAAGGCAAAGGAGAGTGGGAGCATATTTCAAATTCTATCTCCTTAATCTTCCACATTCTCCTCTGATTACTGTACTATGCTAGACTCTGTCTGAACAGATAACATTGTTAAGGCCTTGAAAATAGCTGTAATGTCTCAATCCTGGCTGATTTCTTTTATTCAGTATTCTGATGCTTCATCACCCTCACTATCCTCACTGTTTGCTTCTGTAAGGTATGGGAAGTCTAGTGGTCTGTTCTTCACTAATGATGATGATGATGCTCATTGCTGATACAGCCACCCACAGACCTCAAAAATCTTGTGGTTCAAGAATCAAGTTATGAGTTTCTTTCCTTAACTGCACAACATAGGATAACCATTCTTTTTCTCTTTTTTTGTTCTTGTTACAAAAAAAAACTACTCACTTAACATGGGAAAGAGAAGGAGAAGAGAAGACAGGAGAGGTGGAGAACTGAAAGCAACTTGAAAAGCTTGCTTGAGATCAATAGTACTTCCTTCTACCAGTGTGCTGAAAAATTCAAGCTTCAAATAGAGATGTATTCAGTTACTTTTCTGCTCGATCACTGAATTACAAAGCAGGAAAATTAGCTTCTACTATGC